>NC_042961.1:46876910-47019410 GCF_901001165.1 Salmo trutta | reverse complement strand
TTAATGCCATTTTTTTGTACATTTTTAAGGGAAAATCAAGTCTGAAAGTTAAACGTGAAAATTACAAACTTCAGAAGCCTTTTTAAACCTCAAATACACCTTCACGTTTAACATGTGCTGCATTGGAAGGAAAATTCTCCTGCAACAGGGTGATCAAATTAAGATCCTACATCTGTACCAAGTAAAAAAGAAGCGTACAAATACACAAGGCAAATAAATGCATTGCAGACGCTACGCACTGACTGCAGTCAGCAAAAAGTACAAAAGGATAGTAAAAATACTGGTAGAGAGAGAGAGAGAGAGAGAGAGAGAGAGAGAGAGAGAGAGAGAGAGAGAGAGAGAGAGAGAGAGAGAGAGAGAGAGAGAGAGAGAGAGAGCAAAAGAGTGAGTGACGGATGGACAGAAAGAAAAAGGGTTTGCGTTTGTATGTGTGTATGTACTGTATGTGTGTGTGTTTGTAATATAACTCCAACAACAAGGATGAAGAGGGAGGGGTGAGGAGGGGTGAGACGGATTAAATACTTCTAAACCGCCTCGGATCAACTTTACTCCATCACTCACTGCAGCACTTACCACTGGGTGAGCAGCCACCACAGAACAGAGGCCAGACGTGTGTGTGTGTGTGTGTGTGTGTGTGTGTGTGTGTGTGTGTGTGTGTGGGAGAGGGAATGAGTGTGTGAGTGAGTGAGAGCAGTAGATTTGGGTGAATGGGTTCTTATTTTTCCTTCCCTCCCGAGTCCCAACGGTGTGTGTATATATACGTGCGTCCGTGTGTGTGTGTGTCGTGTGGTGTGTGTGTGTGTGTGTCGTGTGCCCCAGAGCAAGTGGTGCCCATGACTGGTTAAGCACCTCTCCAGAAGTTCCACAGTTGGCATGGGGCATTGAGGAGGTGCCAACATGCCGTGTCGCCCGTTGGCTTGCCAGCAGGCACTACAGCATTACAGAGCGATACAGGACAGTGCCATGCTACTAGCGTGTATACCACTATGACAGGCTATGCAAATGCAGGGACCGAGGTCATATAAGTATGTAGGTCATGATTTTTTGTTTCTCACTAATCCTGAGTTTTTATGCTGTCCCTTCAGAGACTTAAAAAGATTTATTGAATTGAAAAGATTGCAAAGTATCGGATCCTGCGTCAGTAGTTGGGGGCAACTCATAGAGGGTAGAGGGGTAGGGGCCAGGTGTAGGGGTTAGGGGCCCGGGGAAGGAGCTTGTTGTAGGGGCTAGGGGCCTGGGATAGGGGCTAGGTGTAGCAGCTAGGGGCCCGGGGTAGGAGCTTGTTGTAGGGGCTAGGGGCCCGGGATAGGGGCTAGGTGTAGGGGATAGGGACCCGGGATAGGTGTAGGGGCTAGGTGTCGGTTTAGGGGGTAGGGGCTAGGTGTCGGTTTAGGGGCTAGGGGCTAGGTGTCGGTTTAGAGGGTAGGGGCTAGGGGCCGGTTTAGGGGGTAGGGCCTAGGTGTCGGTTTAGGGGGTAGGGGCTAGGTGTTGGTTTAGGGGGTAGGAGCTAGGGGCCGGTTTAGGGGGTAGGGCCTAGGTGTCGGTTTAGGGGGTAGGGGCTAGGTGTCGGTTTAGGGGGTAGGGGCTAGGTGTTGGTTTAGGGGGTAGGGGCTAGGTGTTGGTTTAGGGGGTAGGGCCTAGGTGTCGGTTTAGGGGGTAGGGGATAGGTGTCGGTTTAAGGGGTAGGGGCTAGGTGTCGGTTTAGGGGGTAGGGGCTAGGTGTCAGTTTAGCATTGGTCGCCTTTTTCAAATGACCAAGGATAGAGGTACATTATGAACCGTTGTAATGTGGAGGTTAGGGGGGCAGCCCGAGGCATGGTGGTGAGACGGCTAATAGAGTGTCACATGGTCTTCCTGAAACATGTTGGCATGGCCTACAGGGGGATTGGATTTCCACCATCTGACTTTACAGGAAAACCACTTCACATCACTCATTGGTAAACACATGCACTCGCCCCATCCATCCCACTCTGTTTCAAATTGCCTTTCTCCTTTTTGAAGAAGCATATGTGCAGGACACCGTAGTTGAAACATACATAAGTATGAGGTAACCCTAAACACAGACGTGTGTGTTTCAGGAGGGGCCACGTATTCACAGTGCACTTCCCATCTAAATCATTTAAAGCTCCCATTAAAAAAACACATAAACGGTCACAGGCATGCAGTCGTGTGCACTGTACACTACACATGACGTACACACCCACGAATAAACTCTACATAAACAGACAGCCACTCACCACAGCCTCTCACACACACCACACGCACACGCACACACAGACACACACACACACACACACACACACACACACACACACACACACAGTCTCGTATAACTAACCTTGTTGGGAGACACAATTCAGTTAGATTCAAAATCCTATTTTCCCTAACCCTAACTCTAAACCTAACCCTAACTCTAAACCTAACCCTAAACCTAGCGCCTATAACCTAATTCTAACCCTAACACTAATTCTAACCTTAACGCCTTCAAAATAACATTTGACCTTGTGGGGACTAACAAAATGCCTCCCAGTTGGTCAGATCTTTGTTCGTTTACTCTTCTGGTCCCCACAAGTATAGTTAAACACCCCCCCCCCCCCCCCCCCCCACACACACACACACACACAAACACACACACACACAACCGCACATGCTGGTGCTTGCCAGAAAGAAATCCCCACAATTACCATGGATCAGAGTTAGTTTACATAAAATCTTAGGCCTACATAAATGCACAGACGAGACTAATAATTGCTTCCATACCGTGTCGTAATCCACGGATCAGTCTGTACTTTTGGGTTCTTCACACTTCATTCACACTGGCTATTATTCTATTCCTATCTGGCATTCGTTCTCTCTATCCTAGTCGCTTTCCTCTTTCCTCCATAAGAGGGGTACTTCCCATGCACTCCCAAAATCTATTTTTATCTGCCTTCTCTCATCGTTCCGGGACAGAGCGAGACACAATGGGAAAACAGAGGGAAGAGAAAGAAAGAGACAGAGAGAGGAGCGAAAGAGAGGGGGAGAAGAGAAGAGCAGAAAGAGAGAGAGAGGAGAGAAAGAGAGGGGAGAAGAGAAGAGCAGAAAGAGACAGAGAGAGGAGCGAAAGAGAGGGGGAGAAGAGAAGAAAGAGACAGAGAGGAGAGAAAGAGAGGGGGAGAAGAGAAGAGCAGAAAGAGAGAGAGAGGAGAGAAAGAGAGGGGGAGAAGAGAAGAGCAGAAAGAGACAGAGAGAGGAGAGAAAGAGAGGGGGAGAAGAGAAGAGCAGAAAGAGACAGAGAGAGGAGAGAAAGAGAGGGGGAGAAGAGAAGAGCAGAAAGAGACAGAGAGGAGAGAAAGAGAGGGGGAGAAGAGAAGAGCAGAAAGAGAGAGAGAGGAGAGAAAGAGAGGGGAGAAGAGAAGAGCAGAAAGAGACAGAGAGAGGAGAGAAAGAGAGGGGGAGAAGAGAAGAGCAGAAAGATGATACAAGACAGAAGAGTGAAGAAAGAACATTAGAAGAGGAGAGAGAGAGGAGAGAAAGAGATGAGAGAGAGAGAGGTGGGACGAGAGAGAGAGCGAGAACACGTTTTAGGGGAGAGGGGGAGCTCAGTTCAGTTCAGTCCAGCCTGGCCCAGCTGAAGGGAGCTGGCAACCTACCACGACAGAAACACCCGAACAAAAGGATCATTTATTGGAGAAGGAAAAAGGGGGAGGCGGAATGGACTGGAGGGATGAAGGGAGGAGGGTCACTGTACAGAGGCATTTGGGAGCAGTGTGAGTTAGTGAAACGCTGGCCCCCTCTCAACATTCACAGCCAACGTGTAACATTCTGCCCCATGCTGCCTGGCTTACAGTGTGAAGGCCATGCTAACATGTTCCCAATAAGGACCCACTGTGGAGGGCTAAAATCCTCCATAAAGGCCCACAGTGTGAAGGCTAGCTACTGCTAACGCTCCACAACTCAGTGCTTTAGTAGTTAGTACCGGCTTATAAATCCCCACTCAGGGTTTAACTGGGGTCTATCTATACAGATACAGTGGTCGGGCTTCTCTAATGAGCCAGCTCGGGCCAAGTTAGGGAAGACAGGCTTCTATAATGAACCAGCTCAGGCTAAGTCAGGGAAGACGGGCTTCTCTAATGAGCCAGCTCAGGCTAAGTCAGGGAAGACAGGCTTCTATAATGAACCAGCTCAGGCTAAGTCAGGGAAGACGGGCTTCTATAATGAACCAGCTCAGGCTAAGTCAGGGAAGACGGGCTTCTCTAATGAGCCAGCTCAGGCCAAGTCAGGGAAGACGGGCTTCTCTAATGAGCCAGCTCAGGCAAAGTCAGGGAAGACGGGCTTCTCTAATGAGCCAGCTCAGGCTAAGTCAGGGAAGACGGGCTTCTCTAATGAGCCAGCTCAGGCTAAGTCAGGGTAGACGGGCTTCTCTAATGAGTCAGCTCAGGCTAAGTCAGGTTAAACGGGCTTCTATAATGAGCCAGCTCAGGCTAAGTCAGGTTAAACGGGCTTCTATAATGAGCCAGCTCAGGCTAAGTCAGGTTAAACAGGCTTCTATAATGAGCCAGCTAAGGCTAAGTCAGGGTAGACGGGCTTCTCTAATGAGTCAGCTCAGGCTAAGTCAGGTTAAACGGGCTTCTATAATGAGCCAGCTCAGGCTAAGTCAGGTTAAACGGGCTTCTATAATGAGCCAGCTAAGGCTAAGTCAGGTTAAACAGGCTTCTATAATGAGCCAGCTCAGGCTAAGTCAGGGAAGACGGGCTTCTCTAATGAACCAGCTCAGGATAGTTTAGTTTAGTTTATTAATTAGACCATTTAAAAAAACAAGCAAACATAAAACTTGAAAAAGCCATACTGTACATCAATGGAGGATAACACACAATAAAGTCTGGGACTTATTTCCATTGTGGTCCTCTTGAGACAAGATGGCTAGGCAAGATCGAACACAGTTAAACACAGTATGGCATTAAGATAATAAAATATAAAAACAAAGAAGAAGAACATCTATCTTATCATTGCAGTTACATCAAAGGGGTTATTCATATGGGAATAGAAGACATCAAACATATTTTTACTTTATTTTTAAAGCTGCCCAGAGAGGACATAATTTTTATTGGCAGAGGCAAGTCATTCCATTCTGAGGCTCCAGTATACAAGAAAGTACCTTTCCCAGCATTACTCCTGAACCTGTATAAGCACACATCAGCAACACCTGATCTAGTGCTGTGATTGTGTGTATCCCTAACATGAGGAAAATAATCACTTAGATACCTGGGCACAGAACCATAAATACTCCTGTAAACCAAACCTAGTCTAATCTGGGACACCCTAGCCTCAACAGGCAGCCAGTTTAGTTCCAGAAAGCAGCTCCTGCCTATGTGAGTACGTGGACTCACCTTCAATACTACCATGATTATCTTATTCTGGCCTATCTGGAGCTTCCCCTTCATAAGTTTAGATAAGCCCCCAAACCAGGAAGTACTAGCATAGTCAAAATGGTTTTGAATGAGGGCAGTGGCTAGCACTTTCATGGAGTCCTTATCAAGCAGCTTGAACTTTCTAGACAAAAACTTAGTCCTGGCATTAACCTTCCCTAGCACTTTATTGGCCATGCTCACACCTTCCAAGCTTCCAGGTAGCTAACAGAGGTTTTAGTAGTCAGCACCCCACCCCCTAACTCCACTCTGATTTCAGAGGACCTACTCAATTTAGGTCTGAATCCAAAAATAATTCCCTCAGTTTTACCTAAGTGCAGAGATAGCTTATTATCTCCAAGCCATTTGCTAATGTTAGTAAGCTCTGTGCTAAGTATGCTCTCCAACATAGTTTTACTTTTGTGAGACACCAGAAGTGTAGAGTCATCTGCATAAAGGAAAAGACGGCATGAACAAGCATCTTTCATATCGTTAATATATAGTAAAAACAGTAGAGGCCCAAGCACGCTCCCCTGCGGAACGCCACAACTCATTGGTTTTGCCTGAGACAGTGAACCATTAATCTCTACTACTTGCTCCCTACCTGATAAATAGGACTTTACCCAGCCTAGAGGGATACTGCTTAACCCCAGTGCCTCCATTTTGGAGATTAGGAGACAGTGGTTAACTGTATCAAATGCCTTTTGTAGGTCAAGCAGTACCACTTCACAGAGATTTCCCTCATCAATTTTAGGGAAGAAGGGCTTCTCTAATGAGCCAGCTCAGGCTAAGTCAGGAAAGACGGCCTTCTCTCAGAGAACGTTTGTCTCCTTCTCAGAGAAGATGTTTGTCATACATGTAGCAAAACGCAAGGCTAGTGTAGAATTTGCTATTAACTTTTTTCTAAATGGATATTTTTCGTTGATAAAATTGCATAGAATGTGCAGTCTTGAGACATGAAAAAAATCAATAAGCACATTTTCATGGAATAAGAATTGTTTTAATAGGTTGTTTCAGCCTTGAAAATGAAAATTGAATTTGAAAAAGGTTTCATATTGCTCTGCCCTTTAGACAAAATAGATTTGCAGATAAAACCATTGCATGTACTTAGCTACAGATAGCAGCCTAACCATATCTTTGATTTAGGCTTAAATAGACAGTAACAAATAATCGATTGGTTTCTGTGTTTGTGTGTGTGTGTGTGTGTGTGTGTGTGTGTGTGTGTGTGTGTGTGTGTGTGTGTGTGTAATCCGGCGCCAGGTGGGCCTGAATATGAACATAGATGGACAGAACTGCTCAGTTTCATGTGATTATGTAAAAGGCCACTGTTTCATCTGAATAATCTCGACAGTAGCAGCAGGACACAGCGATGGAGGTGGGAGAGAGAGAGAGGTGGTATAAGAAGAGGCTCAGGGGAATAACCAAAGCTGCACACAAAGCTTGAGAGAGAGAGAGAGAGAGGACATTTAGACTACTACCTAAATATGGCAAAAGGAGCAGACGTGAAAAACCAGTTAATCTTACCTGTACCATCCTTGTTTCCGTTCTGATGCGTTCGCAACTCCTCTGACTTGTAGAAGTCGATGCTGGCATAGGTGTTGAGGTTGGAGCCTACACTGCCCCCCACTCCAGCCCCGGACACCACCGTCCCGGCCCCCCCAGTCAGCATAGACGAGTAGAGGCGAAGAGGGTTGGCCTG
Organism: Salmo trutta; assembly: GCF_901001165.1. Lineage (NCBI taxonomy): Eukaryota > Metazoa > Chordata > Actinopteri > Salmoniformes > Salmonidae > Salmo > Salmo trutta. Next base: position 47,012,324 of record NC_042961.1, on the reverse strand, counting down.
GACGGTTGAAGAACCGTCTAGCGCTGAATGAGGGCTCTCTTTGTTAGCCAAGTCCAAGTCTATGTAGTTGAGGCCTTGCTCCATGGATGAAGCCTGGGCAGAGGGCAGGCCAGGCCCGGGATGGAGGAACTGCGAGGGGAGATGCTCGGCTGATGCTCCGTTTCCCCACAGCACGCCCTCCAAACCCAGACGGCGAGCCACAGCCTGGGCGTGCTCCGGGAAGAGGGAGGTGACAGAGGAAGAGTTGGAGGAGGACGGGGGAGGGAGAGAGGGGGAGGGGAGGAAGGTTTCGGAGCAGTGGCGTCTGCGGCCCTGGGCGTCGGCCCGGATCACTTTAGCGCCGTGGTCCGGGTTGGGCCCGGTTTTGGCCAGGGGGAAGTCCAGGCCCAAGGTGAGGACAGGGACTGGTGGCTCGGGGCTGGCTGGGGAGGGGGCTTTGGAGGAGGTGTTATTGGACATGGAGCTGGCAACGGTGTTGTTGTTCAAGCTGAAGGCCATCTCTGTATAGTCCCCGCAGGAGGTAGGGGACTCTGATTGAGTCACCACAACGCGGGTAGTCTGTCTGTTTATCCTGGGTCCTGCTTCAGCCCCATCGGGTTCCCCTTGCTGCTGAGGGGACACCCTGAGCTCACCGCGGGCCTTGGGTGCCAGGGCTATGAGAGGGGGCGTAGGAGGGGTGGGGAAGGAAGGGAAGCCCAGCGGTGTCAGGGAGAAGGGCGAGGGGGACGGAGAGGGCCCCAGGTCCATGTTGACATACTCAGAGGCTGATGGAGGGGTGAGGGGTGTCAGGGGGGCCGAGGGGCTGCGGGAGAGGGGCAGGAACCCCCCCAGGCAGGACGCAGGTTGGTGTGAGGGACGCTGGCTGGAACCGCGAGGGAGGGACATCCCATGTCTGAGTCCCCTCCCTTCCCCACCTCCTGGCCCTCCTCTGGTGCTTTTCTCCCCCTTGAACTGGATGCTCACGTACTCCCCTGGGCTCTTGGGCTCCGGGTGGAGGGGGTTCTCACGGACCCTGGGGAGGGTGTTGGCTTTGGAAACGTCCACAAACAGGCTGACCGGCCGGGTCCTGGCTCCCCCTTGCTGGCCCTGCTTGGGGGCCGCCCGTCTCTGCTGGAGAAGCCCTATGTCTTTAGAGTGAGCTCCCCCACCTGAGGGGCCTGCTCCCTGGGAAGACCTGTCCTCATTCTCCCCTAGGCTCTCGCTGCTGGCCGAGCTGGAGGAGTATGAGGACGAGGAGAGGGACAGGTGACGACCTTGGACCGCACCCAAATTCGGGTCCTGACGAACACCCACTGCCCTGCCAACCCCTCTACCACCACCGCTTCCATTGGGCCTCCTGCCTCGGCCGTCCTCAAAGTGTCCACCAGGTGGCGTGTGTTTGTAGGAGCGGGGCAGTGAGTAGTAGGAGTAGACCATCTTGGGAGCCTGCTGAAAGGGATGGGGGTCTGTCTGAGCGGCCTGCTGAAGGGGATGGGGGTCTGTCTGAGGGGGGTGCTCGGGGGGAGGGGGGCTGCTGTTGGCCGAGCGGGCGCTGATGGGGGACATGTTCATGTAGTCGCTGCCCGCCCGGCTGTCCGCGCTGCTGCTGCCCACCCAGGCCCCGCCTGCCAGGCCACCACGCTGGTCCGGAGAGCAGCTGCTGTTGGGTGACATCATCATGTAGCCGTCTCCGGGAGGGGGCCGGATCTGTTGTGGCGGTGATACGCTGTTGTTGGGTGTCATGGCCATGTAGTCGTCCGCCAGCTTGGACTCGTCAGCAACAGAGGCGGAAAGCGAGTTGGTGAGGTTGACAGGGGGTTGGGTCACTCCTCCCGGTAGCATGGACATGTAGCCGTTATCCCGCACTATACCTCCACCTCCACCCAACTCTCCAGCCACATCCAGGTACCCCCCTCCTCCCCCCTCGCCACCGGGGCTTATTTCAGAGTCTCTCCGTGAAGAGGAGGAGGTGGTGAAGGACTCCCTGCTGGTGCTGCGTGACATGATGGCGTAGTCGGCCGCGTCCTCGTCCTGCTCCTCCTCCCCCCTGCGGGGCCGTGGGGCCAGGCGCTCCAGAGCCATGGGCGGCAGGGACGCCCGCTTGCTCAGCAGCTGCCTCTCAGCCTCACATTCCCGGCTGGAGGAGCGACGCAGGACCCTCCTTGTCTGGGCCTGGTGGGAAGGGGCTGAGCTGGATGCACCAGCAGGCAGAGAGCCAGATGACGTGGCTCCACCGCCACCTCCACCACGCTGGCCCATTAGGATGTAGTTAGCAGCCTCATCGTCCAGGGGTTGACCGTGGCCGCCCGACCCGGCTGACCCTCCAGGCATGTTGGGGAAGGGGGCCAGGAGGGAGTGGGAGGATTGCTCCCCAGGGCTGGAGCCGTACTCATCCGAGGAGCCATAGTCGCTGGGGGAGCCCGACACGGAAGCGTTGTGGGAGGGGACGCGGCTGTATGCACCGGCCCCTGCTCCTCCACCCCCTCCTCCGGTTGCACCCACCACTACCCCAAACTCTGAGCCGTGGCCGGAGCTGGAGGAGAGGCTGGGGGCCGGGGAGGGGGCTGGGGTGGAGACAGAGCGCATCAGGCCCATCGGGTTGTTCTTGGCCAGGGTGGGGGCCGAGCGGGCCGATTTGGACCTGAGGATGGGCGTGGTGGAGCAGGATCCGTTGGTAGTAAGACTGGAACTCTGCCCTACCCCTCCGCACGCTCCACCCACTCCTTCTTCACCTTTACCCCCGTCACTGACTGTGCGCGACCTGGGGAAGCTGTGGCGGGGAGTGGGCGATGCGTTGGCACTGTTGCCCCCAGTTCCAGCCCCTCCAGGCGGCTCAGTGCGGGGCCTGCGGGTGAAGCCCACCTGGCTGGGGGGCGGGTTGGGGTGGTGGCGTCGCGAGGGGACGCTGATGGGGTTGGAGGCTGTAGCGCCCCCTCCTGGTCCGGAGTTGGACTGCGACTTGCTGCGCTGCCGGAACTCCTCGCTCAAGGCCTTCATGGCTTCCAGCAGGGTCTCATGCATGTTCTGGGCCACCACAGAGTCATCCACCTGCATGAGACAGAACACAGTTATACTCTATGGGTTCTCTGTTCCTTTCAGTTTAGCCAACATCAAATGGTCATGCATTAAGATGAATACGCAGCTTGCCAATCAAAACACAGTGACCATTCAGAGCTGTAACCCCAGAGACTAGGCCTGTGTTACATCTCATCTCACCTGCATCCAGAACTCCCCGGGGCCCGTGACCGCGGAACGACCAACCTCCACGAAGAAGAAGTTCTCGGAGTGACCGCAGCGCCTCACATTCATCAGTTGCAGGACCACGGCGGCGGCGTCTGAATTAAGCTTGACGAAGTTGACTGTCTTCTCGGTCAGGCACAGCCGGTAGACGCCCACCAGGTTCTTGGCCTGGCCCAGCCCCTTTGGCCACACCTTGACCTGCCACACCTCCTTGAAGGCGGGGCCTGGGGTGGGTACACCATAGTCCCCTCCCGGACCGGTGTCGGTACTAGCAGCCTTACCTGGAGAGGAGGACAGAAGGGAAGGATTTAGAGTGGGGAGAAAGAGAGAGAAGTGCTTTATATAGGGAGAAAGAGAGAGAAGTGCTTTATATAGGGAGAAAGAGAGAAATAGATCAAGAAAGAGAGAGATTGAGAGACAGGTGGGTGGATAGAGGGATTAAAACAGGTGGGTGGATAGAGGTTTGGAATAGAGGGATAAAAACAGGTGGGCGGATAGAGGGATGGAATATAGAGATTAAAACAGGTGGGCGGATAGAGGGATGGAATATAGAGATTAAAACAGGTGGGCGGATAGAGGGATGGAATATAGAGATTAAAACAGGTGGGCGGATAGAGGGATGGAATATAGAGATTAAAACAGGTGGGCGGATAGAGGGATGGAATATAGAGATTAAAACAGGTGGGCGGATAGAGGGATGGAATATAGAGATTAAAACAGGTGGGCGGATAGAGGGATGGAATATAGAGATTAAAACAGGTGGGCGGATAGAGGGATGGAATCTAGAGATTAAAACAGGTGGGTGGATAGAGGTTTGGAATAGAGGGATAAAAACAGGTGGGCGGATAGAGGGATGGAATATAGAGATTAAAACAGGTGGGCGGATAGAGGGATGGAATCTAGAGATTAAAACAGGTGGGCGGATAGAGGGATGGAATATAGAGATTAAAACAGGTGGGCGGATAGAGGGATGGAATCTAGAGATTAAAACCGGTGGGCTGATAGAGGGATGGAATATAGAGATTAAAACAGGTGGGCGGATAGAGGGATGGAATCTAGAGATTAAAACAGGTGGGCGGATAGAGGGATGGAATATAGAGATTAAAACAGGTGGGCGGATAGAGGGATGGAATATAGAGATTAAAACAGACCAACATGACCGTCGTGCCTCAATTACGAGGGAATGTGAGATGAAAGCACCACTATTTACATAGCACACACAAACAAGCCTCCACTGATATGGAAGCTGTGCTGATATCTAGTGTTTTAGCAAATTCTGAACAATCCACAGCGGCTTGTGAGTCCTGCTCTTCCTGCAGCGGCATGTTTCAACTCGGTGGCCACACACACACACACACGCATGAAAAATGTAAACTGTTGAGGATTCAGGCACTTCAAAAGGACAAGGACTATGAAAACAAAAAGACTAGACTGTCTTTTTACTGACTTGCAACGCCTACGGGAGACTTCCTGTAGATTAGAGCTGGGCGATATCGACAAAAATCCATATCGCGATAAATTGTCTCAATTGATGTGATAACAATAAATAGAACAATAGGTTTATAACGATGTGCACCACTGTTTTTTTCTTATTATCCTTTATACTACTACTACTAGAGTGATGGCTGAAGCCATCAACTGTCCCATTAACTATCACCCATATAAGCAAACTTCTTTAATTACAAACTTAATTTCTGTAGAATAAGCTACTTACTGTAAAGAACGATATCAGCAAAATGCCTGCGATAAGTGATCGGTATGGTCGGTGTCCATCATTTCCCATCCATCCCGCCCGTCTCTGTAGCCAATAGGACGACTGCTTTTCCATACACCTGGTTGGTGTTTGCAGGTTTGAGACGTTCTGAATACATTACAACCCCATAGAAAAATAGTTCATTTACTGTATAAAGTTCGGGTTACAGTAGACCCTCATTTACAGGTCCCTCACCGTAGAGAGAAGACCACACTTTTCTTGAGACTGAGCTCACTTGGTTGGGTGTCACTAAGGATGGGTGTCAATGAATCCTTCGCAAGCAAACGACCCACACTCACTTCGAGACCAGGCCTAAATGCTTAGATGTTTAGACTGTTAGCTCTTAGAGGCACCTCTGTCAACTTCAGCCAAACACAAGAAAGCCCTTACTCCTCCATAGCCATGAAGTGGTGTCAATAAAGGTGCGGGGAAACATGTGTTCCTCCTGTCTCTCCCGTGCCTTCCGCTTAACCCAATAATCACAACCATGTGTGTGGACAAAAACCTCCGGGCACGAACGCAAAAACAAAAACGACGACAGACTCGACCTCCTTTATGACTAACACTTCCACTCCCCGCTTCCAAAACATTCAGTTGTGGTGGTGGAATGGGAAACCTGTGTGTGTGTGTGTGTGTTCTGGCTTTCTTACCGCTAGATGAATGATGAACCAGGACTTCAAGGCACACCAGAATAGCTGTTATGCCAGACAGAGGAGGCTGGTGAGAGAAGCTGTAGGTGGACGGGCTCATTGTGATGGCTGGAATGGAGTCAACGATACCAAACACATGGAAACAACGTGTTTAGCTCCGTTCCATGGATTCCATTCCAGCTATTACAATGAGCCCGTCTTCCCACAGCTCCTCCCACCAGCCTCCTCTGATGCCATAGGTTTAGACAGTAGACCATTGGCTGTGTACGATGCATGTCCTCTGCATTAGATGAGTCACTCTAGGCCAAGCTTGACTATTTCATGGACTGCTGTCTGTCTGTCTGTCTGTGTGTGTGTGTGTGTTGTTGCCAGCTGCATAAAGATTTACTACCAGAAATATTTGTTTTGGAGATTTTGAGGCAGAGGGACTGAGACAGATGAGGTAATGCAGAAGGAAAACAAAAAGGTCCTTGAGAAAAATGAACGCAGAAGTTAAAGAATGAATGAAATACGAGGAATGAAAAGACGTAGACTTTCCGGGATCTACTGACTGACGACAAAAACTTGACTTGAAGGGTAATAATGGAAGTCAATATAGATTCACCGTCCTTCCTTCACACCATTTCTCTCCCTGTCACCATCTTACTATCCCACTCCGCTGTCCTTCCTTCCCACGCACGGCCTCAGATCCCCATGCCAAATACCGCTCGATCGTGTGTTTCTTTTATCCTGAAGAAGTCCTCAGCTATCCGCCAAGCAGCCCTGTTTTGCTTGTTATGAATACATCCTTAGAAATCAGCCGAGCGTCAAGTTTCCCACTTCAACCCCCAACAGCCCTACAAGAGGCTTCTTTGATCTCGGGTCTCGCAAGGCCACCGTTTTCCCTCCTCCACCTGCTAGTGATACGCACGCACGGAATGCACGTGCACACACAGCCACACGCACCGTCTGCGGCAGTCAGAGCAGCTCAAGACCTCGCTAGCTCAGTTAAACGCATCAGCTTGACACGTGTGCTCCCTCTCCGGCGTCTAGGTCACCAGGCTGCTCGTTAGGGCGCACACCTGTCACCAGCCTTACGCGCGTAATGACACTCACCTGGACTCCCATCACCTCCTTGATTACCTGCCCTTTATATGGCACTCCCTTTGGTTTCTTCCCCGGTCGTCATTGTTCCTGTTTTTCATGTCGGTGCGCTGTTTGTGTTTCTTGTTTTGCTCATTTATTTATTTAAATGTATTCGCTCCCTGAACTTGCTTCCTGACCCTCTGCGTACATGGTTACACAGCTGCACATCTCGTCGCCTTAAAGTGGCCATGATATCCATCTAAGCTACCCGACCCGCCATCGTGACAACCTCTTTCAAACGTTACAGAAGTAGGAGGTGTACAGAAGTGTGTGAATTCTAGATGTGACTGGCAGTCCCCTACGGGACCTCTCCCTGGCAGAGTGTTACTAACAGAGCCAGCGGGGGAGAAAGAGCAAGGGTTTTTTTAGCTCACGCAATGAAAACCCAGAGGGGTGACCGTGCAGTCAGGTCCAGCACAAGGACAGAGGGACAGACGGACGGACGGACAGACGGGGGGGTACATAACACTGCAAACGAGCTTAGCTCTCACACACACACACACACAGCGGTCATTTCCGAAGCCCTTAGCAGCGGTCTTGATGATTCATAAGACTACAGGACAGCGAAGATGGAGTCAAAGTGACACTGTGCTCCTGGGCTACATGGACCACCTCTCTGGGTGAACAGTAGCCGGTTCCTGTTTGCATGACAACTGTAAGGCAACCTTATCGCAACGTTCAGCTTCAGATGGCTTTTCCACGTGGCTAGTCTGTGGCTACAGCCAACTACAGGATAAGTAGAACACTTTCTACTCTATTCATCTAGCCCATCGTTACTGTACTTCAACCATGCGACAACCTTACTGAAACAATCAGTTCAACATGTGATTAATGGATGTAACCAAGGGCAGTTTGAACACACTCTGACACACTACTCTTCATACAAGATAGGTCATGTATTATAACCTCACTGCAACCTTATCACAACGTTCAGCTTCACGTATGGCTACCACCAACTGCAGTGTGAAGTCCAGAACACACACACACACCGCACTATTCATACATACTTTATTAACTGCACCCTTCTCTCTCCCCTCAAGACGAGTATAAGCATGTACTGTAGACTAATATGTCTTGCTGGGCATCTCGCCACAGGCCATTATATGACTTAAGGTGTGATTATGACTTGTTGGCTCCAAGGCACTACGGTATTCCCCCTGCTTCCACCTGATCCAGGTCAGCCTTTATTGGGGGTCATAACAGCTGTTTGTCCTTTGCACATGAACCTGTGGGGCTGCTAGCCGTGTGTGTGTGTGTGTGTGTGTGTGTGTGTGTGTGTGTGTGTGTGTGTGTGTGTGTGTGTGTGTGTGTGTGTGTACAGTTGAAGTCGGAAGTTTACATACACCTTAGCCAAATACATTTGAACTCAGTTTTTCACAATTCCTGACATTTAATCCAAGTAAACATTCCGTCTTAGGTCAGTTAGGATCACCACTTTATTTTAAGAATGTGAAATGTCAGAATAATAGCAGAGAGAATGATTTATTCAGCTTTTATTTCTTTCATCACATTCCCAGTGGGTCAGAAGTTTACATACACTCAATTAGTATTTGGTAGCATTTCCTTTAAATTGTTTAACTTGGGTCAAACGTTTCGGGTAGCCTTCCACAAGCTTCCCACAATAAGTTGGGTGAATTTTGGCCTATTCCTCCTGACAGAGCTGGTGTAACTGAGTCAGATTTGTTGGCCTCCTTGCTCACACACACTTTTTCAGTTCTGCCCACAAATTGTCTATAGGATTGAGGTCAGGGCTTTGTGATGGCCACTCCAATACCTTGACTTTGTTGTCCTTAAGCCATTTTGCCACAACTTTGGAAATATGCTTGGGGTCATTGTCTAATTGGAAGACTCATTTGCGACCAAGCTTTAACTTCCTGACTGATGTTGCTTCAATATATATACATAATATTCCTCCCTCATGCTGCCATCTATTTTGTGAAGTGCACCAGTCCCTCCTGCAGCAAAGCCCCCCCAAAACATGATGCTGCCACCCCCGTGCTTCACGGTTGGGATGGTGTTCTTCGGCTTGCAAGCCTCCCCCTTTTTCCTCCAACCATAACGATGGTCATTATGGCTAAACAGTTCTATTATTGTTTCATCAGACCAGAGGACATTTCTCCAAAAAGGACGATCTTTGTCCCCATGTGCAGTTGCAAACCGCTGTCTGTATTGTTTATGGCGGTTTTGGAGCAGTGGCTTCATCTTTGCTGAGCGGCCTTTCAGGTTATGTCGATATAGGACTCGTTTTACTGTGGATATAGATACTTTTGTACCTGTTTCCTCCAGCATCTTCACAAGGTCCTTTGCAGTTGTTCTGGGATTGATTTGCACTTTTCACACCAAAGTACGTTCATCTCTAGGAGACAGAACGCGTCTCCTTCCTGAGCGGTATGACGGCTGCGTGGTCCCATGGTGTTTATACTTGCGTACTATTGTTTGTACAGATGAACATGGTACCTTCAGGCATTTGGAAATTGCTCCCAAGGATGAACCAGACTTGTGGAGGTCTACAATTTTTTCTGAAGTGTCAAGCAAAGAGGCACTGAGTTTGAAGGTAGGCCTTGAAATACATCCACAGGCACACCTCCAATTGACTCAAATTATGTCAATTAGCCTATCAGAAGCTTCTAAAGCCATGACATCATTTTCTGGAATGTTCCAAGCTGTTTAAAGGCACAGTCAACTTAGTGTATGTAAACTTCTGACCCACTGGAATTGTGATACAGTGAATTATAAGTGAAATAATCTGTCTGTAAACAATTGTTGGAAGAACTACTTGTGTCATGCACACAGTAGGTGTCCTAACCGACTTGCCAAAACTATAGTTTGTTAACAAGAAATGTATGGATTGGTTGAAAAACGAGTTTCAATGACTCCAACCTAAGTGTATGTAAACTTCCAACTTCAACTGTATATGTGTGTGTGTGCATGTTAGCTGGCTGCTGGGATATTGATAAGCACTTTCCATTAGCGACGAACTGAGTGTGACATAGTGATAGCTGTTATCACACACTGGCAAGGCGACCCTGTTCAATGTAGGTCAAGGGCAATTCCACATGTAACGGAATTAAAATGCATGCCAAACAAAAAACATTGATTTCAAAGTTTAACAAACAATACAACTCTATGCACAAGGACTACTGTTAACAATTTCACAGAACATTTTACAAAAACACATTTACTGGAAGAACAGTACAGATGCAAAGTTTGGTAACAGAACTTCCGTAAAATCTCGCTCAGTTTTTTATGTGACCACGTTTTCCAAAAACTCTTAAATATCGGCTCAGAATTAAGATTCAAAGATCTCTGCAGAAAGAATGGGGTTTCAGCTATGACATGATACCGCACATTGGAAAAAACTTACGGAACTACAGTAAGTGAAGTGGATTTACAACCGGTAACAGAACTGTGGTAACGGAATTTCATCATGGGTGCCTGATCTACACAGAAGTAAAGGACTCATAGATATGAATGGTGATGCATCCTAAATAGGTTTCACAAAGGTAGAAATATACAATATCCTTTGCATATTTGGGTATTATTCTACACACTGGCTATTATTTTAATGATCTCCGCCAGCAAACAAGACCAAATTTGGTTGGATCGGACCAAATCTGAACCAATCATAGATGTCTATGTTTCACAAGTTTGGACATCAAAGTAAAGCACATTAGAGTACAGTAGAGTATAGTTCAGTACCGTATAGTTCAGTACAGTAAAGTTCAGCACAGTATATTCAAGTAGAGTATAGTTCAGTACAGCATAGTTCAGTACAGTATAGTCAAGTAGAGTATAGTTCAGTACAGTATAGTTCAGTACAGTATAGTCAAGTAGAGTATAGTCAAGTAGAGTATAGTTCAGTACAGTATAGTCAAGTAGAGTATAGTTCAGTACAGTATAGTCAAGTAGAGTATAGTTCAGTACAGTATAGTTCAGTACAGCATAGTTCAGTACAGTATAGTCAAGTAGAGTATAGTTCAGCGCAGTACAGTCAAGTAGAGTATAGTTCAGTGCAGTACAGTACAGATCAGTACAGTATAGTTCAGTACAGTATAGTCAAGTAGAGTATAGTTCAGTGCAGTACAGTTCAGTGCAGTACAGTATAGTTCAGTACAGTACAGTCAAGTAGAGTATAGTTCAGTGCAGTTCTGTGCAGTACAGTTCAGTGCAGTTCAGTACAGTACACCATAGTTCAGTACAGTACAGTCAAGTAGAGTATAGTTCAATACAGTATAGTTCAGTACAGTACATTATAGTGGACTCAACTCGTGTGGTCTACTGTGTACTGTAGTGAACTCTATTCCACTTTGTTCTACTCTATTGTGCAGTCCAAGACTGTACTGTACTGTACTTTACTTTTCTTTACTGTACTGAGCTATAATCTACTCTACTTTTCTCTACTGTGCTCTACTTTACTGTAACGTACTGTATTGTGCTGTCCAAACTTGTGAAACATAGACGTCCATGATTGGTTCAGATTTGGTCCAGTCATGGATGTCTATGTTTGGTCCAAATGAAGACCGATCCAAAGGTCTGTAGATGTTGAAATCAAGGCTCGTCGGGACTGGACCAAAAAATGACATCTGTGGACATTGAAATCAAGGCCAGGGCGGAATGACCACAGAAGAGAAAGAAAACTGTAATGAGCTGAACATAACAGTATGCCAGTGGAAGGTAGGACTGTAGCAGGTGACCCAACTGTGGTTTGTGACTGCTACAATTTCTCCTTGTAGCCAATTAAATTGCAGAAATTCCGTTACCAAATCATTCATAGAATTTCGGAATAATCGGTAACAGAATTTCACTTTTATCACTTAATTAACATAAAAACACTGTAACTAATTGATAGGTCTACCTTAACTCATTACTTCTGTGAACTTTCATTATCCTCCCTCCTCAAGAGGGAGCGAAATTTGAAAATATCTTAAATATATGTGGGTTTTTGGTTACTGAATTTCGAGGCACAAGGCAATGTTTCATAAAGGTATACTTCGGGATTTTGGCAATAGATCCAGTATGAAGGAAGTTAAGAGGTAGTTTCGCGAGCCAATGCTAACTAGTGTTAGGCCAATGTCTGGAAGGCTATGGTATCTACTAGCATGCTAGCAGTTACCATAGACTTCCAGTCTTTGTGCTAACACTAGTTAGCAAATGCGCTAATGCTAGTTAGCGACTTCCATCAAACTGCACGCAGAGACATACGATTTTTATCCACAAGTTCATCTGACTCAAGGGAGTAGATAAAGGGCTTAATTTACAAAATCCTGAAGTGTCCCTTTAAACTTACAGAAGGAAAAAAATATATCCTAAACTAAATACAAGTGTTGATATTAGTTGCCAGAAGTCTTTTAGTTTTACATTATTGTGTTTCGATGTAATTCTAATACCTTTTAAGACTTTTTCAGCTGGATGTTTTCTAAGACTCGTTCACCACCTGTTTGACAAGAAATCAAAGCCTTTGCTTATTCCAGTTTCTAAAAAGATAGACGCTTAGATTTCATTTGACCCCAACTTGATATACTCCTATAAACTTCACATGTTGATGCTCATGGATCCTTTTCCATGGAAATGCCCTCAACTCTGACATGTAGGTTCAGTATGGACATGGTTCCTTGGAGTAGCCCTCAGTTGTCAGGTAGCCTGCATGTGTGAAGAATGGTAGGATTCAGTAGTGTTGCATAATGTATAGTCTATTTTATTAGTGAGGCGCTGTAGTGAAGTTGAGGGTATAGTTTCTCAACTTCCATTTGACCAAAAAGTCTCTTTAGGTTACATTTAGAACCTATTTTTTTGGTGTGAAGTAGCCTACTGTACATATGATCATTTTATGAAGTAAGGCAGTGCCCCCCCCCCCCCCCTTCGCTTTTTGTGGATTTCATTCCAATCTCATCAGATTCATGGAAGGGATCGATATCTGTGAGTGCTAGGCGTAAAAACGTTATCTCTCTTAGTTTCGCTAATGCACTCAGTAAATCACTGAAAGCTAGAGCTGAGATGGAAAGATCATTTTCCCACGTGGCCTTGTTTCATGCTGCTGACCCCAGTGCCCTAGCATGCCACAACGCTCTCAAATACGTCACCAAAGAAGCCAACGAGCTGGACATCCAAGGCCTGAAGTCCCTTTATTTCCCATCTCGCCTGCTCGGCTATCTCTCCCCCTCATCTCTCGCCATCACCCTGAGTTACCAGTGTGGAGAGACACAGGACAGCTGTGTCCAGTGTGTGTGTGTGTCTGTGTGTCAATAAAACCGTGGGTCCCCCCCCAAAAAGGATCTCCCTTACTGCCGACTGTCCCAGTCTGTCTCCTCTACTCCCCCACCTCTCCTTCCCTCACTCTCTCTCGTTCCCACTCCCTCATTATCCATCCCCCTCTCTCCTGGCCCCCGGAGGAAGAAACACAACACGTACACAACACCACCACCTCCCTAAGGCTCAGTTCGCACATATGGTATGTGTTATGAAGACACACACACACACACGCACCCAATTATCAGCGAGGCATCCAGATTTGTCATCGCTAAAGCACCACATGAAAGTGAGCGTGAAGGTTAGCGAGCGTGCTGGTTGGTCTTCACAACAACCTCGTCAACCTGGCAGCCATCATTAAAGAGCGCCACGTCAAGGCTTTTGTGTGGTCACAGAACCACTGACGGGTGAAGACTGCGCAGGAGGAGAACACAGAAGGTGCATACCAGAAGAGGCTGTCTATTCTCGTCTCCTATTCTTCATCACTCAGCCAAAAGTACACGATAAGCCAAAGTAATATAGCAGAAGAGGCCTGCAAATGGAATATACTGGAACCTGTCCAGTTTTCTTCATGTCAGCGCAGCTGCAGAAGTCCAATTCATTCACCACTGAGATGAACCCATTGACCCGGTCCTGCACCACAGTGCGGTGAGCTGGTGCTTAGCCATTATCATGTACTATCCTCTGCTCACAGCTGCATCGCGCCATATGGACACTCACCGACGTGATCGATTGTGTTCCTCTCTCAGCCTTTCCTTCATGTCAATCAAATTATGGGCCACTTACCGACTATCCTTGGGATAGATTCGCGCTTGTTGCACATATAACATGCATATGAAGCGCATATAGGGGATTTAAATGGATCACTCTCAAGCCTGAATGTCGAGCCGAGCCTTCGGGCTGACCTTTTACAGTAGCTAACTGTTGAGAGTGAACATGGGTCTGTTGCGCAACACGGGATCTACTCGCCCAGCAAAACACGGGCTAGCCCAACATGTTGAATAAAATTACAGGGTGTTAATGGGTGTAAACAATTTTCCGCATAGGAAATGACCCCGTGGCCCTGTGGCTAACGTGAGAAGGAGGAGGGAGGGTCCAGCTCACAGTGCTTACTCAGGCGGTGTCCCAAATGGCGCCCTATTTCCTACGTGGTGCATTACTTTTGACCAGGGCTCTGGTCAAACGTAGTGCCCTATATAGGGAGTAGGGTGCCATTTGGGACACAAGCCCTGTGTCTTAGCGGCCAAAATAGCTCGAGGCTAAGCTAGCTCCGGTTCACACCCACCGTCCTGTTGTCCCCGTTAGGCAGCGCTGCGTCGGGCCGACTCATAGACAACAATTACGGTCTAATTAGGGAGATGAGCAGCAGTTTAACTGGGTTTAACGTTTAATCGTCTCCCCGGCCGAGGCGGCCACCGGTGGGATCCAGATCATACCGCCTGCCTGGATGACTGGGAGACTGACTGACAAGGGCTGGGTATAAATACTACACTACAGCCATGCCTTGAGACAAGTGTATCCACATGGGTGAAGTGGTGTCTTGGCTTGCACTGATATAGAGTCAGAGTATCAGATAACAGCCATGTCTGTTATATGAAGTGAAACGGGAACACTGACTGTAGATCAGAGCTAATATGGGGTTAGTGGATCATACACCAGTGAATATATCTGTGGTTTATGTGAGGCCAAAAGGGACAACTCACTGTAGATCAAAGCTTAGTAGCTGTTTATCATCGAGACAGACCTGGAAGGGCCTTTGTTCTGGGTTGTGGCTTGCTGGTTGTGTTTGACACTATAGTTTAATGAGCGGTTTACCTCCTAGTGTGTGTGTGTGTGTGTGTGTGTTTTAGCGAGACTGTGCAGTGCCCCTGCCTGCCGCCTGGCATAACAGTGCTGTGTATCTCATCTCTCATCTCCAGTTTACACAGCTTCGTTGCTTACTAGGTCCAACAACCGTTCTTGAGGTGGCTTGTGAGCCAGAGGACTTTATTTGCCTGGCAAACAATGATGCCCCATACTTCTAATACCCTACTTCGGCCTTGATACACTCCAGTGAATATAAATAGTTTGGTAAATAAGCTTCTCTTACAGCTTGATACTGTATTTACTGGCCATATGGCCTCCTTGGAACCAGCTGAACAAATAAAGATCTCAATATCTCTCTCGGTCTCTGCATGGCAGCTGGACTGTATTTGTGAATGTTACGGGTTAGCGGAGGGAGGGAGATTGCCTGATGAAGGCAGTCCCAGGTCGCTCCAGGTGAGTTTCCCAGAACGCAGCACGGATAGAGTCTGAGACTGGGGCAGTTATTGAAAGTGGGCTACGGGTGCACAGACTAACTGCTGTGCTGTCTTTTTGGCTTTTCCTTGTGTGTGTGTGTGTGTGTGTGTGTGTGTGTGTGTATGTGGGCTCCTCATGGGTACAGGAAATCCCCCAAAGTCCCCACAAGGATAGTTAAACAAAGAAAATTATCCCTCGTGGGACAAAGGATATTTTAAGCTTATGGGTAAGGGTTAGGGTTACAATTAGGGTTATGGGTTAAGGTTAGGGGTTAATTTTAAGTCCCCACAAGGATAGTAAAACATATGCCGTGTGTGTGTGTGTGTGTGGAGAGAGAGAGAGAATGCATTTCTCTCCTTTGTAGCCCCTGTTCCCACATACATTGCCAATAATAATATAGCACTGTGACGTAATACTGTAGCTCTCAATGTGTCAGCTTTGGCTCAAAACCTCAGTTCAAGCCATAGCATGTCACAAAGCACTGCTCCACACCAATAGGATCAAGGAGACTGACATGGCTTGAAAGCGGCAGCGGCACAGTATTTGCTCGACTGAAAAGGTAGCTGGGTGGGTGTGAATCCTTCTGCTCTCCCAATTGTACAAGTGGGGGTTCACGTTACCCCATACACTTTCAGCTTACTGGACGGAAACCCCGAAGACTAGATGGTCACTGACACAGAGACTCCGCCCATTTTCCCAATGGCATCACTTAAAACGGGTGGAGCTTGTGGTCAACTCTTCCAAGCACTGTATAACATACCGTTTTACTCTATATGGGTTGGAATGCCAAGGGTTGTGTGTGAGTGGGTGCGCACACAAGTTGGCCTCATTCACCTCAAAAATGATTTTGTCAAACGTCTGCATGAAAGAGATGGAAAATGTTGAAACCACATGAGCTAGACCCTATATGCAATATGAGCCGTATGGGTGTAGATTGACGTAGCTGGCTGGAGCTGGGGTTGACTGAGAAATGTCTAAACTTCAGACCAGTCAGAGAAAATAGATTTACGCTTATAACACAACACTAAACAAACGGGAGGAGAGGGTGACAGCATTCTGAGCAATGTTGAGTTAAGCTGTCATTCAATAACAGAGAATTCAGTGACACAATTGACGCAGGACATGCCAAAAGACAGATGTCAAAATGTTTGACCAGACGAAGAGTTGACAGGGTCGTTTATTTGGTTTGCTCAGCCGATTGTTTATTGGCTGACAACTAGAGAGAGTGAGAAACACCCCCTCTCCTCCCTCTCTTCTCCCTCCCTGCTCCCGGTCTCCCTAATCTGGCGACCACATCCCATACCCACTCTGGGGGTCTCTGAGGGTGCTCCGCTGTTGCCGTTTCCTTCTGTTTCTTCCATGCGTTGTGCTGTGTGTGGGGGGAAAACTGTTGACATAGATCCAGGATCCGTGAGGCCTACAGGGCCTTCAGAAAGTATTCACACCCCTTGACTTTTTACACATTTTCTTCTGTTACAAAGTGGGATACATTTTTTTTATTTTTTTTGGTCAACGATCTACACGAAATACTCTGTGATGTCAAGTGGAAGAAAAAAATTCTAACATGAATATATCTTGACTTGATAAGTATTCATCCTCTTGAGTCAACAACTCCAGCTAAGATTTGGCCTTGTGTTTTAGGTTATTGTCCTGGTGAAAGGTGACTTAATCTCCCAGTGTCTGGTGGAAAGCAGACTAAACCAGGTTTTCCTCTAACATTTTGCCTGTGCTTAGCTCCATTCCGTGTCATTTTTATCCAGAAAAAACTTCCCAGTACTTAACGATTACAAGCACACCCATAACATTATGCAGCCACCACTATACTTGAAAATATGGAGAGTGGTACTAAGTAATGTGTTGTATTGGATTTGTCCCAAACATACACTTTGTATTCAGGACAACATGTTAATTGCTTTGACACATTTTTTGCAGTATTACTTTAGTGCCTTGTTACAAACAGGATGCATGTTTTACTATATTTTTATTCTGTACAGGCTTCCTTTTCACTCTGTCAATTAGATTAGTATTTAGGAGTAACTACAACATTGTTGATCCATCCTCAGTTCTCTCCTATCACAGCCATTAAACTCTCTAACTGTTTTTATGTCAAAATTGGCCTCATGGTGAAATCCCTGAGAAGTTTCCTTCCTCTCCAGCAACTGAATTAGGAAGGACACCTGTTTCTTTCTAGTGACTGGGTGTATTGTTACACCATCCAAAGTGTAATTAATAACTTCATCATGATCATAGGGATATTCAATGTCTGCTTTTTTTTTAATCCATCTACCAATAGGTGCCCTTCTTTGCGAGGCATTGGAAAACCTCCCTGGTCTTTGTGATTGAATCTGTGTTTGAAATTCACTGCTTGATTGACTGACCTTACAGGTAATTGTACAGTGCATTTGGAAAATATTCAGACCCCTTGATTTTTTCCACATGTTGTTACGTTACAGCCTTATTTTAAAATTGATTAAATGTATTGTTTTCCTCATCAATCTACACACAATACCCCTTAACGAGAAAGCAAAAACAGGTTTATAGAAATGTTTGTAAATGTATTAAACCTAAAAAACCTAAATACTTTATTTATATACAGTGGAAGTCGGAAGTTTACATACACTTAGGTTGGAGTCATTAAAACTCGTTTTTCAACCACTCCACAAATTTCTTGTTAACAAACTATAGTTTTGGCAAGTCGGTTAGGACATCTACTTTGTGCATGACACAAGTCATTTTTCCAACAATTGTTTACAGACAGATTATTTCACTTATAATTCACTCTATCACAATTATTGTGGGTCAGAAGTTTACATACACTAAGTTGACTGTGGCTTTAAACAGTTTTGGAAAATTCCAGAAAATGATGTCATGGCTTTAGAAGCTTATGATAGGCTAATTGACATCATTTGAGTCAATTGGAGGTTTACCTGTGGATGTATTTCAAGGCCAACCTTCAAACTCAGTGCCTCTTTGCTTGACATCATGGGAAAATCAAAAGAAATCAGCCAAGACCTCAGGAAAAAAATGGTAGACCTCCACAAGTCTGGTTCATCCTTGGGAGCAATTTCCAAACGCCTGAAGGTACCACGTTCATCTGTACAAACAATAGTACGCAAGTTTAAACACCATGGGACCACGCAGCCGTCATACCACTCAGAAAGGCGACGCATTCTGTCTCCTAGAGATGAACGTACTTTGAAAAAGTAAAGTGCAAAACAATCCCAGAACAACAGCAAAGGACCTTGTGAAGATGCTGGAGGAAACAGGTACAAAAGTATCTATATCCACAGTAAAACGAGTCCTATACTGACATAATCTGAAAGGCCACTCAGCAAGGATGAAGCCACTGCTCCAAAACTGCCATATAAAAGACAGACTGCGGTTTGCAACTGCACATGGGGACAAAGATCGGAGGCCTACAAACCTGACTCAGTTACACCAGCTCTGTCAGGAGGAATGGGCCAAAATTCACCCAACTTATTGTGGGAAGCTTGTGGAAGGCTACCCGACACGTTTGACCCGAGATAAACAATTTAAAGGCAATGCTACCAAATACTAATTGAGTGTATGTAAACCTATGACCCACTGGGAATGTGATGAAAGAAATAAATGCTGAAATAAATCATTCTCTCTACTATTATTCTGACATTTCACATTCTTAAAATAAAGTGGTGACCCTAACTGACCTAAAACAGGGAATTTTTACTTGGATTAAATGTCAGGAATTGTGAAAAACTGAGTTTAAATGTATTTGGCTAAGGTGTATGTACATTTCCGACTTCAACTGTAAGTACTCAGACCCTTTGCTATGAGACTCGAACTTTTGCTTTGGTGCATCCTGTTTCCATTGATCATCCCTGAGATGTTTCTACAACTTGATTGGAGTCAACATGTGGTAAATTCAATTAATTGGACATGATTTGGAAAGGCATTCACCTGTCTATATAAGGTCACACAGTTGACAATGCATGTCAGAGAAAAAAAATCAAGCCATGAGGTCAAACTAATTGTCCGTAGATTTCCGAGACAGGATTGTGTCGAGGCACAGATCTGGGGAATAATTCCAAAAATGTTTTGCAGCATTGAAGGTCCCTGAAAGACCTTGGTCATGGAGGTGACCAAGAATCCGATGGTCACTCTGACAGAGCTCCAGAGTTCCTCTGTGGAGATGGAAGAACCTTCCAGAAGGAGCACCATCTCTGCAGCACTCCACCAATCAGGTCTTTATGGTAGAGTGGGCAGACAGAAGCCACTCCTCAGTAAAAGGCACATGACAGTCTGCTTGGAGTTCACCAAAAAGCACCTAAAAGACTCTCAGACCATGAGAAACAAGATTCTCTGGTCTGATGAAACCAAGATTGAACACTTTGGCCTGAATGCCAAGCGTCACATCTGGAGGAAATCTGGCACCATCCCTAAGGTGAAGCATGGTGGTGGTAGCATTATGCTGTGGGGATGTTGGTCAGCGGCAGGGACTGGGAGACTAGTCAGAATCGAGAGAAAGATGAACGAAGTACAGAGAGATCCTTAATGAAAACCTGCTCCAGAGCACTCAAGAGCACAAACTGGGGCGAATGTTCACCTTCCAACAAGACAACGCAGGAATGGCTTCGGGACAAGCCTCTGAATGTCCTTGAGTGGCCCAGGCAGAGCCCCGTTTGAACATCTCTGGAGAGACCTAAAAATAGCGGTGCAGCGATGCTCCCCATCCAACCTGACAGAGCTAGAGAGGATCTGCAGAGAAGAATGGGTGAAACTCCCCAAATACAGGTGTGCCAAGCTTGTAACGTCATACCCAAGAAGTCTCAAGGCTGTAATCGCTGCCAAAGGTGCTTCAACAAAGTACTGAGTAAAGGGTCTGAATACTTATGTAAATGTGATATTTCCATTTTAAACCTGTTTTTGCTTTGTCATTATGGGGTATTGTGTGTAGATTGATGAGGGGAAAAAACAATTTAATCAATTTTAGAATAAGGCTGTAATGTAACAAAATGTGGAAAAAGTCAAGGGGTCTGAATACTTTCTGAATGCACTGTATGTGGGGCACAGAGATGAGGTCGTTTTTCATGTTAAACACTATTATTGTACACAGAGTGAGTACATGCAACTTATTATGTGACTTGTTCGGCACATTTTTACTCGTGAATGTATTTAGGCTTGCCATGACAAAGGGATTGAATACTTACTGACTCAAGACATTTCAGCTTTTCATTTTTTATTAATTTGTAAAACATTCTAAAATCATAATTTCACTTTAACATTACGGGGTGATGTGTGTAGGCCAGTGACGAAAAAATCTAAAAGTAATCCCTTTAAAATTCAGGGTCTAACACAACAAAATGTGGAAAAAGTCCAAGGGATGAATACATTCTGAAGGCACTGTATGTAACCTATTGCATATAACATATGCACAGCAGGTAGCCTAGCGTTTAAGAGTGTTGGCCAGTAACTGAAAGGTTGCTGGTTCGAATCCCTGAGCTGACGGTGTGCCCTTGAGCAAGGCATGTAACCCTAATTGCTCTGGATAAGAGCATCTGCTAAATTACTAAAATGTAAATGTAAACATATGCATAACATATTGTTGCTGTTTTTTCTGCCCAATTGGTTACAGTTAGGACTGGAGTAGGGAAAACTGACCCTAGATCTGTACATAGGGCCAACTAAAGCCCGAGACAGCCTGGACCCCTTTGCACAGGTCATAGGCCTAAGACATTAGTTAAAGTAACTGTCCAGTGAAAATCACATTTTAAAAGTTCATATTCTGTTAACTCATCCAAATAATGTTGTTGACGTATACCCAAATAATGTTGTTGACGTATACCCAAATAATGTTGTTGACGTATACCCAAATAATGTTGTTGACTTATACCCAAATAATGTTGTTGACGTATACCCAAATAATGTTGTTGACGTATACCCAAATAATGTTGTTGACTTATACCCAAATAATGTTGTTGACTTATACCCAAATAATGTTGTTGACTTATACCCAAATAATGTTGTTGACATATACCCAAATAATGTTGTTGACTTATACCCAAATAATGTTGTTGACTTATACCCAAATAATGTTGTTGACGTATACCCAAATAATGTTGTTGACTTATACCCAAATAATGTTGTTGACTTATATCTAAATAATGTTGTCCTGCGCTACTATCTTTGGCCAAATAATACATTTGAGGGAAAAAAAATACTTAAAAAACCCCACCTCAAACTTGTATCTCCAACAGACCGTTTAAAAAATGCTCGCTATTTTCTAATCGAGTAGGATCTCATACTCCCGAGGGGGGATGAGCTGGCCAATCACAATTCTAGAGTAGAATGAGCTGGCCAATCAACGGTCTACTCGCATTAATAATTTTAATGACTGGTATATGCCCACACCATTCTGTTGTCGGGGTACCCACACACCCTTCCAACACAGAAAAGCTGCTTTTTTAACATACTTAATGACAATTATTTTGGAAGGAAAACTATTTCACTCATATTGTAAGTAATTATAGGCCATATTTCATAGAAACACTGGACAGTTACTTTAAGGCACAGGTTAAACAAGTCAAAAGAGGTCCAATCCTATGTCAACCTCTTGATCATTGTTACCTGTGGAGAATGTTTAGGACATGTTCAACACAGTAAGAGGCTTCTGCTTTTCTCTCTCGTTTGTTGCGGCGGCACCTACTTTTCCCTCATTGTAATCAGCTCTTTTACATAACGTAGGCCAGCAGGTCAGCTGTAAGTACCTTGAACCCAAACCTTCGTTTGCTAAAATTGCATCATGTGTCCTCCCCACCCCAGTCACTGGTCTATGAGCTTTCTTTCCCATGATGAGACTGCAGAAAAAAACTGGTGATTGCAGCCACAGTCAGCCACTGGCTTGATAGTTTTGTTTGCACAAAAGGTTTGCTCAACTGCTGATATCAGGAGGGATTTGAAAGCGCGTGTACATTGAAAATCGATGCTTTTTGTTACTGCATGTGCATAATTGCAAATATGAATAAATAATACAAAAAAACTCTGAATGGAAGATGAGTATGCCGTTCGATACTCGTGCACACTACACAGGCATCCAACAATATGGATCTTGTATAAACTTGTTCATGCTGTTGGTTTTGCGTGTATCCTCTACTGCGATGTCTTGTCTTGGCAAATATTGTCATGTCAGCAGAAAATAAAAACATACATTTAAGCAATATGGAACGACGGGGTGTGGTATATGGCCAATATACCACATAAGGGCTGTTCTGATGTACGAAGCAACGTGGAGTGCCTGGATACAGCCCTTAGCTGTGGTATATTGGCCATATACCACAAACCCCATTGGTGCCTTATTGCTATTATAAACTGGTTACAAGTGTAACTAGAGCAGTAAAAATACATGTTTTGTCATACCTGTCAGACACACCACGGCTGTCAGCCAATGAGCATTCAGGGCTCGAATCACCCAGTTTATAATTACATTTTAGTCATTTAACAGACGCTCTGGCGACTTACTGTAGGGAGTGCATACATGTTCATACTTTTATCGTACA
This sequence comes from Salmo trutta, assembly GCF_901001165.1. NCBI lineage: Eukaryota > Metazoa > Chordata > Actinopteri > Salmoniformes > Salmonidae > Salmo > Salmo trutta. Next base: position 46,989,519 of record NC_042961.1, on the reverse strand, counting down.
TACTAAGTAAACAGAGAATCAAGCTCATAACAAAAATCGGGATGCGTTTGCGCAATGGCCAGGGTTGCCTCGGGAAAAGAAGAAGCAGGAGGAAGGTTGGCTGTAGAACATTGTCTCCAATATAACATACTCTTGATACAGGCAACGTTTTAAGGAAACTACTTGTTTTTCCCTGTACAAACCACAAGCTTTTGGTCCATATGTGAACTTTTGGAGCAAGTAGACTATCTGTTTGGGTGTGGGGAAAAAAGTAAGACAACGTTCTCTGGGTGTTGGCAAGGATAAGCACACACGGCAACTTGGAACATAAGATTTGCAGTTTCTGGGGGACCTTAGCTAAATATAATTATTATGCAAAGTATGCACAGTAATTTTACATAATATTTAAATTACGGTCCATATGCAGCAAAACACATTAAGTACAGTAACCTACCACACGCTGTAGTATGGATATCTTTTGACATCACTTTTTTTTAAAATGCAAAGAGCATGCCTCAAACTATTACGCTAAAATCGTGTGCCGACATTTTTAAAACATCGCTGGTAGTGAGCAGTGGGACGTTCCTCGCTGCTGACGAGCAATGTTAAGTTACTCCCGTTATGCACATTTCTGGATGTCCTAAAAATAGCCTAATAACAATAACCATATTTTATTTAAAAAAAAATGCCTAATAACAATAACCTAATAACAAATAGCCTAATAACAATGAGAGCCGTGGTATATTAAACGAGCACGTGTCGTTTTTAGAAGCTGCATTTGAGCAAATTGCTGCAGTGGGCTACATTGCCACGTTCAGATGTAATACTATGACCACTTCGTTATAACGATAGGCAGCCATATAGAGGTCGGGTTGCAGTCAGAGCTCGTTGTAGTTTGCTTGCTATGCTTACTTACTTTTGCATTGCAGCTCCACCATGGCCTGATACCATTCGTCCTGGTCCGCCTCGTTTTCTGCCGCGATGGCAAAGCTCTCCGCCCGAGTGTACAGCACTATCATGTGCTTGTTCTTCGCATCAGCCCGCTTATTGATGTTGAAACACGTCTCCAGCACCAGGGCTTTCTTGGGGACCGGTGTCTTTCCTCTGAATTTCTTCTCGCTCTCGTAGTATTCGAGCCGGGCCGGGCCCCTCTCCGAGGCCGTCCGGAGCACGAAGTATCGCCGGTGCATGGATTTCTGCTTGCGGAGATAGCCGCTCTTTCGAACGTCCTCGTAGATTTGCGGCTCGGGTGGTTGGCTCTCCATTGCCCTCGAGTTATCTTGTTTTTCTAGAACCTAAACTTAAATCTTTTCAACTCAGAACAAATACTCTCGCAAGTTAACTGTAGAGGGTAATTCAAACATCATTCCGTGCCGTTCCCCTCCCTCCCTTTAACACATGTATGCAAGGGAGAGAGGTCCTCTGGTCCAGTTTAGTCTTTTAGGAGATTCGCTAAATATTCCCTTCCTTTCTCGTTGCAATAACCACCTTCTTCAACTCAGCAGTCTCAGCTTTAGTTTTCTGCACGAACACACAGACGAGCACATTCGGCAACTGCGCGAAAAGCTCCTGCTACTACTATGTAGTAGTGGTGAGTCGTTCGCGAATGAACGGCTCTTTTTGGCAGACGTTGGGAACCAAATCGCATCTCGTGAAAGAGCCGTTCATTTGGCTCCCTGATTTGCATACTACTACTATCACTACTGCTTTGGAGTTTCAAACGATTATCTGCAACTCAGTTACAAAATCATGATCTGAAGATGGAGGATTTCTTAATGCAGAAACAATAAATAGTGGGGAGAGCAAGTCATTCCGGTCCACTCTAATTTTGGCAGTGCATTTAAAAAAAAAATGTTTTGCAGGCGATCTAACAATTTGGCTAGGTAAGAATGTAGTTGAACGTGCATATCACGATCTCACATAGGGTAATGGTAACTTATTATTTTGTCTTTGCATTAGAGATTTGCAATTTTGTTCATGGTTCTAGGTTGATTATCCAGCATTTTCAATGAAGATCCGTTTGGAGGCAAATTATGCGACTCTTTTAGCTGAACGGAGCCAAATGATGCGGCTCACGGAAAAGACCCGGAATGCACATCGCTACTATTTAGCTAGTAGGCAGAATGCTTTAATCCATGGACTGTAGCTGCAGCAGTTTACGGACTACTTCGCTGTAACTGCTGTCCCCTCCGCTCCTGTCCCCTCGTTTAGGCGTGGAGCTACTATGAAAAGCTGTCAGTCAACACTTGTCCATAGTATGTGAGATAACTTAAGAGGGAGAGAGAGAGTCAGAGTATACAGAGAGAGAGCATTGAGTTTGGGTGCGAACTGGAATCGAATTAATTCCCGTTTGGTTCTTAGAAGAATGTCTATGCCTATGTGTTCTTCAGCAAATATTGTGGAATTTGCAAAGTTATTTTGAAGATCACATCATGTGCTGCACGGTTGAGCGATTGGGACATTTTATAACAAGAAATGCAACACTCAAGACTCACAAAAATGCAACCCTCATCAAATTGCATCCCGATGATGGAAACTCGGAGCACCTTTGGCTTGATTGAACTTTTCCGTTTAATCTTTTTACAGCTGTTGGTGCGTTCGATTGAACTGTAACGGGGACATTTTACATTATGTTTATAGGCATAATTACATGATTCAGTCAAAGTCATGTGAATGTATTATTTATGAAGATTGTTTATTGTATTATTTTAATTACACATAGTTAATCATTATAACAAGCAGCCAGGCGATTCATCTTTATTTTCATTATTACATTGTAGATGTAGAATTATGCAATATGTCTCTACCTTCTTGCTCTTTGTGCTGTTGTCTTTGCCCAATAATGTTTGTACCATGTTTTGTGCTGCTACCATGTTGTCTTGCTACCATGTTGTTGTCATGTTGTGTTGCTACCATGCTGTGTTGTCATGTGTTGCTGCCTTGCTATGTTGTTGTCTTATGTCTCTCTTTATGTAGTGTTGTGTTGTCTCTCTTGTCGTGATGTGTGTTTTGTCCTTTATTTATATGTTATATATATATATATATATTTTTTTTTAAATCCCAGCCCCAGTCCCCACAGGAGGTCTTCTGCCTTTTGGTAGACCGTCATTGTAAATAAGAATGTATTCTTAATTGACTTGCCTAGTTAAATAAAGGTTAAATAAAATAAAAAATAAATGGACAAGGTTTGAAAACTATGCAACATACGCCGCCTGGTGGTTAAATGTTGTCATTACCTATTTAAAGTTGTCACAGGGGAAGTTTTAATAGTCTACTCATAATTGACTGATAGCCAGAAGGAAGGAATTACTTGGGTAAATATTTGATGATCCAAATTGTTTGTTACAAGTTATGTATTACAAAACGTTTAGTAAAACAAATGAAACATTTTCACACAACCAGAGAGAGAAAAGAAAAGGCAAGTAAATAACTTTAATTCTTTAACTAGGAGCGGGGCCTTCGCCTGGGTTGCAATCTGAGCCCTGCACTCTTCAATATTTACATAAACGAATTGGCCACTATTCTAGAAAAATAGTGTCTCCACAATTCAGAGGTTTAATGCCTGCTCTTCACAGATGACCTGTACCTGTTGTCACCCACAGCACATGGCCTACAGCAGAGCCTGGACATGTTAGAGCAGCACTGCCAAACCTGAACCCTGGCAGTAAACCCCCAAAATATAAAACAAAATGATTTTCTAGAGAAGATCCAGATCTCAGGGAGTTAAACCAAAGTTCTCAGTTGGTACAAAATATATAGAGTACTGTACACACTACAATTACTTAGGTTTAAAAATAAGCTCAACTGGACACCTTAATGATGCAGTGAATGAACTGAGAGAGAAAGCACACAGGGCATTCTAAGCCATTAAAAAACAAATTCAAATGGAAATACCTATTAAAATTTGGCTAAAACTAATTGAATGTGTCATTGAACCAATTGAACTTTATGGCAACGAGGTATGGAGTCCACATGCAAAACAAGATTTCACCCAATAGGACAAACACCCCATTGAAACCCTGCATGCAGAGTTCTGTCCAGAGGAAAACTACAAACAATGCATGCAGGGCAGAATTAGTAAATACATTTGTATTAATAAAAACGAAAAAAATAGCAATTCAGTTTTGGAAACATCTAAAATACAGTGACCCCCTCTCAAATCATTACCAAGCCCTGCAATGCCAAGAGCTAAGCAAAGAAAAGTCCCCTCATTCATCTTTCTGTCCTGGGGCTGAATTCACAAACCTGTTTTACTAACACACTGAAGCCTCAGGACCAGAACATCCAATCAATCAGAATAACCCAAATCACAACACAGTCAAAACAAAACTACAGTACTTATTGAGAAACACAAGCACAAAACAAAATGCAGTGCTATCTGGCCCTAAATCGACTACACCGTGGCTAACTATTTGACCAAGGTTACTGTAGACAGGAAAGGCTGTGCAACCACTGCACCTCCGCAGAACCCGAGACGGAGCTGCATTTCCTGATAAAATGTAAAAACTATAAAACAATTAGAGAGTGTCATTTCCCCAAATTTGAAACCCTTATTCGAGGTTTCAAAGAACTCTCTGATGAGGATAGGCTACCCGTCCTGTTGGGGGAGGATGCAGAGAGCTGTGGGTTGGCAGCGCACTACATTGCTGCCTGCCATAAAATGATGGACAGTGTCTGACAGACCAACCAACCTGCACATGTCCTCTACTGTATGATTATTGTTATTGTTCAATGTGTGGTTATTTTTACCTTTTGTTATTGTTATTACTGTTGTCCCGTTGACAATATTGATTATTATTATTAATTATGTTCATATTTTAAATGTCTAAAGTAAGCTTTGGCAATATGTACATTGTTATGTCATGCCAATAAAGCAAATTGAATTGAATTGAAAAATTGAGAGAGAGACACACACACAACGAATAAAGAACCAGGCACTGTTTAAAGAAGCAACCAATATTATTTGAATTTATGAACATGGACACTTTTCATTACAAATACTTCGTCAATGGAACTCTTGAAAAAAAGAGAAAGAAAGAAAATTAATTTCACCTCCATGTTGTCACCCAAAAGAACAAGAAACATTTGGTCCATTACAGGGAGAGATGAAACACACTGTTATTGTTTTGAAAATAGCTTTTACATTCAATAGCATCTCCTCTTGCAGCCCTCCCAGCGCATGCAGCCTGAGACTGAAACACAAATGATTTACAAAAAAAAAAAAAAAAACATTAAAAAAAACCAATACAAACGTGTTTTCCACATACGTACACCACAGAGGAAACTGGTGGGAGGAGCTGTAGGAGGACGGGCTCATTGTGACAGAAACCTCACGTTTGACTCGGTTCCATCGATTCCAATCCAGCCATTACAATGAGCCAGTCCTTCTATAGCTCCTCTCACCAGCCTCCTCTGGTACGCACACAGCACATGGGGGGGGGGGGGGGGGAAAGACAGGCTTGTCTGAATGTTCTCCAATCTACATGCATTAAGAGGACGTTGTGTTAAGGCTGGCATAACCGTCACTAAGAAAAAAGAAATGCTTGCTTGTCATAATTGTTTGCGCTTGTCATATTGTTCAGCTCTGAAAGCCTTGAAGAGGGATGTCTCCATTCTGTAACTTGATACACACTGACTGACTGGACTGGCTAGCTTTGGGGAGTTTTTGAATGCCCTTTTCAGAGGTGTATCCAAAAAGTAAGCAAAATATGATGATTTGACGTGCTGATGGGGCTGCTGTTGCACAGAAGCAGTACATGGGAGAAACAGCTAATGTCGGGCGCACACTACACGACTTTCAAATCCGAACATCGCCGAGCCTCTCACATTAAACAACCTTCTTTCCTGTCGTTTTTTTTTTTTTTGTCTTGCCAACGTAGTGGTGCACCACACTAAACGATCTGGCACAAACGGATGTCGCACACGCCAAGGTTCTTCACTTGGTCGTGAGGATTCTCGGTACCACCACGCTGTCTCGTCAAAACACTGACGTGATGATGTGATTGGATTGTTAATGTCACTAGAACGAGCTGTGGCTCAAAAGCAGCCTCGTAAACGTTTTCAGTCAGACATTCACGCATGCCATACAGAGTTGAAATATCTAGCCAACATTTTGGATGGAATAACGTTGCTTGTGAACTTCAGAGCTATGTAACGATTTGACACTTTGGCTTTGGTTAAAGGCAAGTACGAACGTATACTAGTAGTAGTCATGGCTCCTGCTGGAGAGTCCACACATTCTGGGTGATGCGAAACAACGACCTCATCTCCCTGGCTTCTTCTCTGGCGAGCTCTCGTTGGATCTTGCTGACCACCGTCCTCAGAACTTGTCGATGCACATCTCACACTTCCGAGAGCATTGCGGATTTTGTGCCGACAAAATCAAACGTTTGAAAATATCGGGACTTCTGGGACTGCTCAAGGACGGGATCGGTAGCCATCTGATTGCATCTCTGACCCGCTCACATTAAACGAGTAGGCAATGACATTTTGTCGTTGGATCTTGTCTGGGGCAGCTAAATCGGGGCCAAAATCGTGTAGTGTACACCCAGCTTAAGTGTGTAAGTGTGTGTGTGTGTGTGTCTTGGTAATGACACGCACAGATCCCTGAGGTGGATTCTATTGCCATATTAAACACCCTTGGTATATGGTACACACACACACACACACACACACACACACACACACACACACACACACACACACACACACACACACACACACACGCACACACACACACACACACACACACACACACACACACACACACACACACACACACCGGCACGCACATGCACACATTCTTTCCATGGATAAACGTTACAGTACAGACACTCCACACGCGCACGGACACACACACGTAGAGGGGAGAGGGGCCTGCATGAATGTTTCCCCCCTCTCTCTCTCTCTTTGATGGGGCATTGAAATGGCAGCAGCTCTTCAAGTTCACCGGTCTTCAGTCCACCCCTCCATGTCGGTTGTAGCCAGGGGCGCCGGTATCAGATGAAAGGGTTTCGCGACATTCCTCTACTCGGGTAAACATTCCCCTGAGTTAGGGAGGGAGCGAAGGAGGGAAAGAGGTGGAGGGAGAGTGAGAGAGCGAAGGAGATGGTGAGGGAGAGCTTCTACTGTAAATGTACTGCATCAGGAAAGCCCTCAAACACCAATGAACCATTCATTCCTGTTGAATTAAGCTTTAGCATAATAATTAAGCAGCTCCCATCCAAATCCCCAGCAAACACTGCGCAATCTATTGAAGTGCACTCAATGCTCATTGTGGTTGTGTTGCTGTAGTGTGGTACTCACAGTGAATGGGTTCACTGACATTGGACAAGGAACTTTGGGCTGAGAGTCCGGCGCAGGGAAAGAGGCAAAACCTACAAACACAACAACACCCCCAAAGCCAGAGATACATTAAGACCAAATACTAATACATCAAATACTATACTAGTCTGACAAATATAGAACCACATGGGAATTACCATTCAACACACATTGAAATCAACCAGCACCCAACATGAAAGGGGGTGTAAACAAAGAAATATAATTACTAGAATGGGAAACGCCCCACAGACCATGGCAATTTCACTAATTCAACATTTCTGGGTTGTAACTCTATATTTAGGGACTGAGTTGGTGTTATGTAAGCGGGGGAGGTAAGATGCTGGTAATCATCATTAGCTGTGGGGTGATGGCCTGCTGCTGTGGTAGCACAGCCATCAAACACCACAGCACTGACTAACTTTTGTGTTTCTTGGCAAAGCATGTACTGTACTTTGTATAAACAGAACGCAAAACGGCAAGTGCTATTTTCGTGTGGTCCTGTTCTGCGTCGTTGGAGAACATTCTCGCCATTCTGTTGGCAGAATAGAATAGGAAAGAGCAGAGCTTAGAATAATAGAATAGAACGATTGTTGACTTCTACTTGCCGTTGGTCTCCTGTTTGTTGGCATGCTCGTGAGGAAATGCATTCTGGGTAGTGGGAGCTGGGAAGGTGGCAGACGGAGGAAACACTGAGGTGGGAGAGGTGACAAAACCACTGGAGTCACCTGGAAGAAACACAACACCGGGGTGTCATCTTGTGTCCTCCAATACACCACGAATCCAGGGGCCTTGTATATGGATCAGACTTTATTCTCAATTCTCCATTGTAACAGCTTGTTAATGATTTCTAAACTACAGTATTAACTCATGAACACTGTCTATAAACCACTTATATACAGTTGAACGCTTTAAAGAGTACCTTAATGTAAACTGTTACTGGAGCATTCTTAAACTTTTCCCCTTGGGACGTCCCAACTCTGACGTTACCCAATTGAAGTTAAAATGTAAAAAGGTTAAGGTAATTGTTGGGGTTAGGTAAGGGTTATGGTTAAGATTAGGGTTAGGGTATGGTTAAGACTAGGGTTAGGGTTAAGGTTAAGGTTTAGGGTAGAGACGTCCCAAGGACGCTGGATTGCACTAGCCCTGCGGGAAACTTACCTCCGGAGGTGGAGCTGTGGAAGGGGTTACTGGGAGAGAGGGCAGGCTGCTGCTGCTGAGAGCTGGAACGGGACCTGAACGGGTTGGGGAAATCTGAGGCATGGCGGTAGAGAGACAGAGAGAAAGAGAGAGACAAAGAGAGAAAGGGATTTGGTCATGTCTTTGAATATCTTTCATGAAAAATATACGCCCGCATGATTAATTCATATTTTTGTAACACTGCCTACTTGCAAATGTTTGGGATCCCGTCACGGCATCCATGCCTGGAGAGCTGAGGAAAGAAGGAAAAGAAGAGAGGAAGGAAGGAAGGTGAGGATGAGGGAGGACCAACTATATACAGTGCCTTCAGAAAGTATTCACATCCCTTGACTTTTTCAAAATGTTGTCTGTGTTACAGCCTGAATTTGAAATGGATTAAATTGAGATGTTCTATCACTGGTCTGCACACAATACCCCATAATGTCAAAGTGGAATTATGTTTTTAGACATTTTTACAAATTAATTCCAAATGAAAAGCTGAAATGTCTTGAGTCAATAAGTATTCAAGGTTATCCAATGCCTTGCACAGAAGCAGACACTGAATATCACTTTGAGCACGTTGAAGTTATTAATTATACTTCAGATGGTGCATCAATACACCCAGTCACTACAAAGATACAGGAGTACTTCCTAACTCAGATGTTGGAGAGGAAGGAAACTGCTCAGGGATTTCACCACCAGGCCAATGGTGACTTTAAAACGGTTACGGAGTTTGTTACAGTTTTGACTTAAACTGGCTTGAAAATCTATGGCAAGACTTGAAAATGGCTGTCTCGCAATGATCAACAACCAACTTGACAGAGCTTGAAGAATTTAAAAAAGAATAACGTGCAAATATTGTACAATCCAGGTGTGCAAAGCTCTTAAAGTCTTATCTAGAAAGACTCGCAGCTGTAATCGCTGCCAAACATTTATTGACTCAGGGGTGATGAATACTTATGTAAATGAGATTTTTCTCTATTTCCTTTTCAATACATTTGCAAAAATGTGTAAAAAAAAAGTTTTCATTGTGGCGTATTGTGTGTAGATGGGTGAGAAAACATATATATTTTATCCATTTTAAATTCAGGCTGTAACAAAATGTGGATTAAGTCAAAGGGTATGAATTATTGTATTACTGTATTCCTAAATGTATGAACATTAAAAAACGAAAACAATCAATTTACTATTGCAGTTGTCTCCAGCTCTGGTGTAGGACTGTCATGAATTACTAAACCAAGGGCGTGCAGATATCCTGAGCTAATAAAACCATATTTTTGTATTGGGACCGGTGCATTTGCAATGCACGTGTACAGAGTTGGCACATAGTCAGTTAACTTAATATGAACGTTAAGTGTATTTGCTTGACATTGCATTCATTACCTGGCAGGAGTAGAACTGGAGGACAGGCGCTTCCCAAAGTGCGTGTTATACTGGCGGAGTCCACCGGGGGGTACTAACAACAGACATAAAATAATAGACAGACCATAAGCACAGGGCTTTAGCTGGAGCTTAATTCGAGAGATCAAGTGTAATTAGCTGTTGAGAGTACTTTAAATCACTTAGACATAGGATGCAAAGTTTCCACTCTGAGAGCTTGAGTCGTCAAGGTGTAACTGTATTGAGTGTAAAAGTGTAAAAAAAAAGAGTTCAACGCTATATTAATCAAATTAAACTATGACAGAGGAAAACAATACCTATATGATTGCCTGGGAGAGAAGTAGTATGTATTGAATCATGGGAATAAAACAATAATATATGTTTAAACATGCCCAAAGCATTGTTCCTGCACATTTATATTAGCATTAGTTATGTTAGCATTTAGTAGCATTGCTAAATCAAAACTGGAACATATTTCCCAAGTTTCCAACCCAACGGCGTAGCATTCAGAGCTGAAAGCACAATGGGAATAATAAACTTTGGCATTTAGACTAAGAACGTTGTGCAATGTAGCTGTCAACAACCTTTTATCTCTCTCTCTCTCCCTCCCTCCCTCTCTCTCTCTCTCTCTCTCCCTCCCTCCCTCCCTCCCTCTCTCTCTCTCTCTCTCTCCCTCTCTCCCTCTCTCCCTCTCTCCCTCTCTCCCTCTCTCTCTCACACACACACACACACACACACACACACACACACACACACACACACACACACACACACACACACACACACACACACACACACACTTCCACCACCCCCCTCACTCCTTGTACCCTTGCCTGTAAGTCCTGGTCCAGCTCCAGTCCCAGGTCCAGGTGATGTGTCAGGGAATACACTGTTCAGCTGGGACAGGGCAGCGTAGCGGTCCTGGTGGTTTGTGTGTGTGTTGGGGCCGGGGGCTGGGGGGGCGACGCTGACGGCACTGCGACTGTGCGGTTGGCTGAGCCCTCCAAAGTCCACACTCAGAGACTTAGGGAAGGCCCTGAAGGGGGCTGAGCCCCCCGAGGAGGCCACTGTACGACCTGGGAGAGCCAACAAAAAGGTGGCCAATATAAGGAAGGCTGGGGGTGAGTCCGAAATGGCACCCTATTCCCTATATAGTGTACTACATTTGACCAGGACCTGCAAAGTAGTGAACTATATAGGTAATAGAGTGCCATTTCAGAGACAGCCCATGTATTTGTTTTCTGACCATGTGACCTGACCAGGCAATAGCCTCAACAGTCCAATATGGCAAATATAACCTCAGAATTCCTTATTGGGGCAATACTAGCTTTGCATAAACATTTAGCATGCTACATGTATTAGCAGCCAGCAGGATTTGGACTGAATCATAGCCTACTTTATCATACACTTCTTCATAGCATACTTATTTGGAATGTTAATGTGCATGATTAGAACTGTGACCCATATAGCTCACTACACTACTGCACCGCAGCATGGTGGAATACCATTGGGCCCCCGTTGAAAGGAGCATTGGCTACTCTCTAAAAATAGTTTTAAATGTGTTATTTTCCACTCTCTCTCTCTCACTCTCTCTCTCTCTCTCTCTCTCTCAGGGTACAGTGTGTCTCTCCTTGACCTGGCCAGGCTTGAGATCGGGGACTTCGAAGGAAGAAACTGACTGATCAATTGGAATTTACAGTCACTTAGCAGGGGAACACATTACTACTGTTTTACAGGGAATTATGCAGTGTGCGCAACCCCCAAATCTATTCTATTCTGTTATTTTCTATTCTATTCCTCGGAATAACCATTCAGCACACTTTCAAATACTGTACAGGTTAGTGCCTTACCTAAAGTGAAGTTGTTTTTGAAAGTGCTACTGGCTAAGGAAGCAAACGTGAAGAGAGAGAAGGAAAAAGAGAAAGTAAAAGAGGGACCAGAGACAGGGAAGAAAATGAGAGATATGTAGGTAGAAGAAGACACCAGGAAGTACATTTCATAAGACATCCAATCAGACAAGAGGTCAGTGTGGTCTGTACCTGAGGGTCGAGGGAGGGCAGGGAAGGAGGGGGCATGGCTATGAGTTCCCATCGCCGAGGAAAGAGAGCCTGGGCGTTGTCTTTCTATACCACTCAGTAGAGAGTCTGAGAGAGAGAGAGAGAGAGAGCGAGAGAGAGAGAGAGCGAGAGATGAGAAGAGGAAAGAGAGGACAGAGACAGAGAGGAGACAAGGAGAATAACAGAGAGAGAGTGAGAAGGATAGAGAAACAGACATAACAATAGAGAGAAGTGGAAAGAGAAAGAAAAAACAGGGTCAAATAATGTTGCCTCAGGTGCCATTATCCATAGGACCAAAGAAAGATGGTGAACAGTTCTACCTTTCATAGGGGGGTCTCTGAAGCTCTGGGAGCGCGAGGGAGCACGGGCAGTGAACACGTCAGCCCTCATGTCCGCGGGGGAGATAGCGGGGACTCTGTCCCCCCAGGACGAGAGCTGGGACTGGAGGAGAGGCTAGACAGGGAGGGAACAAGACAGTCACCACACAGTGGGTGGGTGTATTTCCCCTCTGTGTTACATATCCTCATATAACCCTTCATCTATTATTAATCCCTTTATCTTTGATGTGGAGACGACCTGGAGTGGGTTCTCTCTGTGACGTAGGACCTCTGCTACAGTATTCGGGCACAGTATTCACCTCTCTCTACCTCTATTACTCTTGTCCACAGTAACACCTCTCTCTGCCTATCTCTTTTCCTCTTGCTCTCGCTCTATCACTCTCCCTCCACTTCTCTTTCTCACGCTCTCTCTCTATCTTCACTTACTCGGATTTAATTCAATTCAATACAGCTTCACTGACAGAAAATACAGCTCTTCCTCTCTCTCTCATTTCCTCAATCTCTCGGAGGTGTTATGTATCTCACCAGTGTGCGTAACAGTCTGGCCGAGGGGGGCATGGCGTGGGACTGGGCCTGGGAGGGTGTGGGGCCGTGAGAGATGGGTAAGGCCTGTACCCCAGGCGGGCTCCAGGGTCCCTCTACCTCCCTCCTGTTCTTGTTCTTTGAAAAATGCCTGGAAATAATTACATGTTTCTGTGACTACATTTGAGGAAGAGATTCTATCTCAATGAAACTAAACTAAACAAAAAAAAATACAACTTTTCTCACAGTAAGCAAATGCACCGTCCTAAAAATTCCACACATTCGAGTCAATGTTCAATTACAACTTAGTTACTATGGAGCTTTGATCAGATTAGTTCAAAGTAGGTAGTACATCTGACATATGGATATCTTTCTGAATATATGATGATATCTTTATTGATTTCCTCACCATTTCTTCTTCTCGTATTTGTCCTGGAGGAACTCCTTCAGTTTCTGGGAGTCCCTCGTGTCGAAACAACCTTCTGTCTTTGGATCAAAGGCACACAGCCAGGTCCTCCTCCCCACCTACACACACACACACACACACACACACACACACACACACACACACACACACACACACACACACACACACACACACACACACACACACACACACACACACACACACAGATACAGAACATAAACAATACACATGCCTCCCCACACATTAATTACATGCTTTCGAGCCACAGCACTGCATCTCACTGACATGAAAATGAATCACCAAGATCAACACATTGATTAATCATGACTAAATCTGACTGAAATATCCTGAATTTTCTACCTGATATCCGCGTTAGAGCAATGAATCAGACACTCGTGCATACACTCACACATGCACACACAAACTAAGTTTAAAATTCAATTATTGGGCATAACTGTAAGCAATGAATTAGACACACACACACACACACACACACACACACACACACGAGGTGGTTTGGGTGTCACTGTGATGTTGCGTTCCGTTCACTGCACAAATTGGGCAGAGCAGCTACATTCCTCCAGAAACAGTCTGTAACCACCAAAACAGTGCCATGGTCTGGTCTGACTGATACAGGAGGGAGGCATCAAGCTTCCCCTTTTATCTCACAAAGATGGAGAAGAAAACAGAGGAGATTCTACAACAGACTGGTCTAGGGAGGTGAGGGTCAGGATCTAATAGTCTAGTTCACATTAGAAAAAAAACATACTGTCTAGTTCACATTAAAAAAAACTATTCTGAGAGATGGATAAATCTACCTCACGTCGCCTCAATCCCTCTCCTGGTGGCCTCGGTAAAAGGATATACATATATCATTTCTGATATCTATTTATAATGCCTATGGTATATAATCTATTCTTGCTCTATTTATCCCGGGAACATCAAAAATTTATAGAATACTGAACGTTACGAGTCCAAGTATGCATCACGATTGTGTTTTGTTCACCTTTTCCTGACGTTAAAATATTGAAGTATCCAGCCGAGCACTGAACATTATCCCCAGAATTGTAATGAGGAAGGTGAAATATAGGTGGAATACTGTTAGGTCCCGCCCACGAGCCCACCTGACTGTCAATAATGCATGCGGCCCGTTTGTCACTCACCTCGTTGCCATGGTTTTGCAGAAACTCCACTTCCTGTTGGGAGAAGGTTGTCATGGAGATAGACTTGACTCTGTGGGGAGGGTTGAGTCCTCTCCTGAGGCAGAGAGATTGGAAAAAAGAAAAGAAAAAAAACAATAAAAGAGAGATGGAAGATGTGTAAAAGTGGGCACTCCACATTTGTTCTGCCTATAATCACATAAATCACCGGAGAGGAACACTCATGATGGAGAATTGAAGAGTAATGGGATGTAAGGGGGATTTAAAGTGTTCAAAAAAATGGATGCCATGACAGGTGACTGTGAGAGAATGTGAAAATTGTCATACTGCAAATGTATCCAGTGTAGAGAAGGTTAGGCATACAAAACATGACATAATAGTTTGCTCATTCAGTGCGCAAAGGGTTTAAAGTTTAGGCTATTATGCTGTGCTCGTGACAAGACTCTAAGCCTGTGCTGAAATCTGGCCACTGCAAATGACTGAACCTTACGACATGCTACAGCCATAGTCTATAACGTGTTGAGGACCTGAGCTGGCGACGGTCTGCATGCAGAATGTTACATGAACCAGAAAGAGACACCAAACCTGGGCCACGACGAAAGGAAACGTAACACGGCGCGATAAACGGGCACGCCTGAAAATGTTAAAGTAGTAGTAGTCCAATTAACTGTAGCCATAGGAAGTTAACACCCCAAGGGGGACCTCGTAAATGAATACAGGGCGCATAGGCCACGTTAGGCTACAGTTTGACGTTTCAGTTCCTTCTCAATGCTCAAATATAACAGCATCTTCAAAGATGCTCTGCAGATGCAGCATACTGGACATTATTATTGGTTAATAATTTGCATGCAAAGGGCTTATTTTATTCATAGGCATATATAATAGCCTTATGTGCGCAATATGCATGTTATAGAAGCTATCCAAATATATATGTCCCTTGTGTATCCACCTACTTACAGCATTCCAGAGCACGACGTGCACACGAAGCAGCCCACGGTGATATCGATGTAAGTCACCCCGGGTTGACTGCACTCGAAGCAATGTTTGTTTACTCCAGCCTGGGCCAGCTCCCGGACCTTGCGGGCGCATATCTCTTGGCTGTCCCGATGTTTTCGGTTCGACATACTGCTGTCTCGGCCCGCTCTCGCCCGCTTTTTGGTCTGGCGGAGAGGACTATAGCTCGTATAGTGGTTAGCCGATTACCACTGGCCCTCCGCTAACCTCCCTTATTTCTCCCTCCGTTCACTGTATGTTACTCACGCCCGCATTATGAAAACGATTATTATGCGGCTCGCGTTTACGCGATTTGAGACCTGGATATTACCTGGATATTCCTACATGCACGCGTCAGGCTATTTCGTGTCTTTAGCGGAAGTCAGAAATGAGGTCTTATCAAGCTGTCAATGAGTTTTACTACGTCGTTATTTTTTATCCATTGCTGCGGTATTCTCTTCTGGAGTGGGGAAAGACATCTGCCTCTCGCTCTAAATCTCTCTCTCTCTGCTCGGCTCTCTGCTTGCCATACGCACACCCCCCCTTTGGCATTATTGCGCTCGTGTCTGTCGTTCCATGAAGACGCGGCGCTTTGGAATGATGACAGATTTTTTGAAACCCAGATTGCCAGCTAAGGCAAGGACCAGAGGATCACACATACCATAGAGTGGTTAAATAAAATAATTATAGTTATGAAATGATATTCTATACGCTGAAACAAATAGATGTTGATTAGTACTATTTGATCAGAGCTTTCTGGGGTGAGTTTATTTTCATAGTAACTCAGCAACAGACCTTTAACGGCTACATCACGCCCATTGCATGATGACGTCCGACACGAAAAATGTTTGTTTCATCTGTTTTGAAATTGTTAACCCTTCACATCACTCTCTAAAGCCCATCCATAGAGAACAGTAACATGCAAATAAATAAAAACATAGGCTAGGCCATACAGGTCCAAACGGGTTTGCCCTCGCGCCATTACGCACATGTAGTCAACAGATTGAAGATAGATTACCTACGCAAAATAAATCTCTCTTAAACACTTTAGACTGGGTTCAGATTTGACTCTCAGAGCAGATCAACCAGTGTAAATAGGCCTAACGTAAGGACATATTTTGGTCACAAGGGAGAGACATGCGTGGTCAGGTCAGGCGATGACTGACTGGCTGGGTCCCTGCAGCACTTGTCACTCGTCATTTGATCCTCCAAGCATTTCTGATGGCGCTGGAAGATTAGTTGTGGAGTTACTAACGAATGTTAAAAATATATAAATGTATATTGTAGTCCTGGCTGGGTGTATACCACCAAGCAGAGTAAGGCCATTTAACAACACATCTCTTCAGTTCTATTATACTCTTATACTCTACTAATGAGCACAACTGTTAGATTGTGTCCTAATGTGTGTGTGTGTGTGTGTGTGTACGTGCATATTTAACTGTCTCTGTGTACATGTACAAACATACATGTGTTGTGCAAGAGAGACACAAATGATGGGGCTAGAATAGACCATCAGCCACTGTAATGATCTGTCTAGGCTAGTCAACCACAGACTAGCTACCGTGGCGATCAGACCTCTCTGGTTGCACAGCACTGTATGTTGTGATAATGTTGAGGTAGAGCTATTTTTGTGTTGCTCAAGAATATGTTCTGTTTTGAAATGTGTGTGTGTGTGTGTGTGTCCCAATTTATATGGGATTCATATGGGATTTATATGGATGGGATTTATATGGGATTGAGGGAGTAGCTGGCATTTACCAAGCATAATTATCTCACATAAAAACCTATTGTACATCCAAACTACATTCACTCTCATTAAAAGAATGAATCACACAATTGACTGGTCATTGGGAATACACATCCAAGACTGAATCATTGAGAGCTTTTATGTAACCGGGACCTGGTGAGAGCCTAAAGTTGATTTGGTGCAAATATAAATGTGATCACCACATAAAAGGCATATGGGCATATGGGGTCCTTTCTGAGATGTGTACCCTTGCTAGGAATAAGCCCAGGCATTTCCATGCAAAAAGCCCCATGAGCACTAACAGGTGAAGTCCATAAGAGTACATCAAATTTGGTGTCAAATGAAAGCTATGAGTCTATCTTTTTATGCTTTATTAAAACCAACCAGATTCTAAGCCCTGTCTAAGCTATATGGAATTGTTTTATTAAGAAGGTCATACCAAGGATCATTTAGCTTTTTTATTTTCAATTTCAAGACCCCTTGAAGTATCCCCAAAATATATTTTAAAAAACTATTTGATGAAAAAAATGTTTTGGCCTTAATGCTATTAGCCCATACAAACACATCGAATAACAGATTCATTACATGGAACAACAGATAGTCCCCCACAAAGATCTAAATAAAGTTTGTTCTGAAGTGTCTCTCCTATATCTGAGAGATATAAGAAAGATTAGGAAACATGTATCTATTTTTTTCTCCATGTATTTAACCACATAATTTTGGCATTAAACATTCTCCATATACAGTAACAGTCAAAAGTTTGGACACACCTACTCATTCAAGGGTTTTTCTTTATTTTTACTATTGTCTACATTGTAGAATAATAGTGAAGACATCAAAATGATGAAATAACACATATGGAATCATGTAGTAACCAAAAAAGTGTTAAACAAATCAAAATACATTTAAAATTTGCGATTCTTCAAAGTCGCCAACCTTTGCCTTGATGACAGCTTTGTACACTCAAGACATTCTCTCAACCAGCTTCACCTGGAATGCTTTTCCAACAGTCTTGAAGGAGTTCCCACATATGCTGAGCACTTGTTGGCTGCTTTTTGTAAAAGACCAAGTCCATATTATGGCAAGAACAGCTCAAATAAGCAAAGAGAAACGACACTCCATGAAGGTCAGTCAATCCAGAAAATGTCAAGAACCTTCAAAGTTTCTTCAAGTGCAGTCGCAAAAACCATCAAGCACAATGAATAAACTGTCTCTCATGAGGACCGCCACTGGAAAGGAAGATCCAGCGTTACCTTTGCTGCAGAGGATAAGTTCATTAGAGTTACCAGACTCAGAAATTGCAGCCCAAATAAATGCTTCACAGAATTCAAGTAACAGACACATCTCAACATCAACTGTTCAGAGGAGACTGCGTGAATCAGGCCTTCATGGTTGAATTTCTGCAAAGAAACCACTACTAAAGGACACCAATAAGAAGAAGAGACTTAGGCCAAGAAACACGAGCAATGGACATTAGACCGGTGGAAATCTGTCCTTTGGTCTGATGAGTCCAAATTTGAAATTTTTGGTTCCAACCGCCGTGTCTTTGTGAGACGCAGAGTAGGTGAACGGATGATCTCCGCATGTGTAGTTCCCACCGTGAAGCATGGAGGAGGTGTGATGGTGTGGGGGTGCTTTGCTGGTGACACTGTCAATTATTTATTTAGAATTCAAGGCACACTTAACCAGCATGGCTACCACAGCATTCTGCAGCGATACTCCATCCCATCTGGTTTGCTCTTAGCGGGACTATCATTTGTTTTTCAACAGGACAATGACCCAACACACCTCCAAGCTGTTTAAGGGCTATTTGACCAAGAAGGAGAGCGATGGAGTGCTGCATCAGATGACCTGGCCTCCACAATCATCCGATCTCAACCCAATTGAGATGGTTTGGGATGAGTTGGACCGCAGAGTGAAGGAAAAGCAATCAACAAGTGCTCAGCATATGTGGGATCTCCTTCAAGACGGTTGGAAAAGCATTCCAGGTGAAGCTGGTTGAGAGAATGCCAAGAGTATGCAAAGCTGTCATTGATTTGTTTAACATTTTTTTTGGTTACTAAGTGATTCCATATGTGTTATTTTTTATGTCTTCACTATTATTCTACAATGTAGAAAATAGTAAAATATAGAAAAATCCTTGAAGGAGTAGGTGTGTCCAAACATTTGACTGGAACTGTATACTTCCATTCACTGTTTCAAAGTGTATAGGGAACCTTCAGATGAGTCTTGTTAGGCCTGTGTACGTTCTAGAGCAAAACATGAGAGTCTCACATTCGCACAGACCTTTGCCACATATCATATTAATGTGTAGTCCAAACAGTTCAGATGCTACAGACAGAAGTTGGCAGATTAGCTGTACTGACTTCAGACGAGTCTCCCGACACTTGTAGAGGTCATAGAGAGAAACGGAGAACACCATCGTGTTCGTGAGAGTCTCCTCTTTCCACAGATGGGTCATCATTGTAGACCAAACCGTTCGGAAGCTACAGACAATTTTGTGAAAAAACAGATTTTCGGGATGTCACATGCTCTAACAAACACCGCTCTAGCTCTGTCACCTTTTATTGCAAATGCGGAAGTTCAACATAGGCAGATGCGGTGGATTGAGAGCATACAATGCAAAAAGCTGGTATCACTAGCTTCAACTGACATATTTTTATGGAGATTTTCTTATTTTGCAAATTCGATTTCCGCGGGGGAGCAGATGTCGACTTTAGGGGGTTTAAGGCATATATACATTTTTTAACCATTTTCCATCATAAAAATATGGAATAAATAAAGGCTTTGATTTCTGGTCAAACAGATGGAAAAAATGTCCTAGAAAACATCTAGCAGAAAATGGTCTTAAAATGTATTAGAAATACATTCAAAACACAATAATGTTGAAGTGATGACCCCTCCCACTGAGCACAAACTGGTTGAATCAATGTTGTTTCAATATAATTTGTCAACATTTTGTGATGTGGAATCTACCTGTAAAATATATTTGATAAAAACAAATCAACTGTTGTTTTGAGGGTGTAATTTCAACCACAGGATTATGTCATCATATGAGCGAATTTTCAACATAGACAAACCTTGTATAAAGTATGTTGAATTTCTACCTTTGAAACAACGTCAGATCTTCAGCGTTATATCCAGTATCAGAAAAAAAATACAGGCTGGGCAGCACCTCCTACTGGAGAGTTGATCTATCTACAGCTTTAACCAATCTTAGCTTTGATATTTGTCACTGGCTACTACCAATGTGCTATCATGAGAATGATTATTGAGAGATCTCTTAATAACTAAATACGTTCACTGTTGCATTCGAAATCATTCCAAAGGGTAGGTTTAATAGAGCAAATGAAATGTAACCATGCTATAAAGCATTTGCAAAGTCATCAACAGCTATTGTTTCAATTCAACCCAGGGTGCAACTAACAATACACAATACATTTGGGCCTAGGGTTTCAAGCTTTGGTTGATTTCAAATGTAATCTTCAAGTTAATGATGAACTAAACCAAAAATAAAAGTTAACGTTAAGCCAGGGGCTCAGATGAAACTATCCAAGCAGTAGATATTCTACATCTCCTTTAAATGTAGATCATTGGTTGTGTAGTTAACCAAACACAAGTCAATATTACTTTTGTAATACACTAAATAGCCTAAAGTTAAGGCTATCTTACAAACTAATGTAACATTCTCAGCCTCCTTCACTCATGCTGCTAAACATACCCTCGTAAAACTGACTATCCTACCGATCCTTGACTTCGGCGATGTCATTTACAAAAAAAACTCCAACACTCTACTCAGCAAATTGGATGTAGTCTATCACAGTGCCATCCGTTTTGTTACCAAAGCCCCATATACTACCCATCACTGCGACCTGTATGCTCTCGTTGGCTGGCCCTCGCTATATTTTCGTCGCCAAACCCACTGGCTCCAGGTCATCTATAAGTCTCTGCTAGGTAAAGCCCCACTTTATCTCAGCTCACTGGTCACCATAGCAACACCCACCCGTAGCATGCGCTCCAGCAGGTATATTTCACTGGTCATCCCCAAAGCCAACACCTCCATTGGCTGCCTTTACTTCCAGTTCTCTGCTGCCAATGACTGGAACGAATTGCAAAAATCACTGAAGCTGGAGACTTGTATTTCCCTCACTAACTTTAAACATCAGCTATCTGAGCAGCTAACCGATCGCTGCAGCTGTACATAGCCCATCTGTAAATAGCCCACCCAATCTACCTACCTCATCCCCATATTGTTGTTTATTTATTTTTTGCTCTTTTGCACCCCAGTATCTCTACATGCACATCATCATCTGCACATCTATCACTCCAGTGTTAATGCTAAATTGTAATTATTTCGCCTCTATGGCCTATTTATTGCCTTACCTCCCTAATCTTACTACATTTGCACACACTGTACATAGATTTTTCTATTGTGTTATTGACTGTATGTTTGTTTATCCCATGTGTAACTCTGTGTTGTTGTTTTTGTCGCACTGCTTTGCTTTATCTTGGCCAGGTCGCATTTGTAAATGTGAACTTGTTCTCAACTGTCCTACCTGGTTAAATAAAGGTGAAATACATTTTTTTATTAAAATAAACATTAAAATTAGTAAAACATCTATGGCCACATTTTGAGGTTACTGTAACTATAAATGTCTTCTCATGTAATCATATAAAGTGTGCATGTTCAAGATAGCGTGAACAGGTCATCATATGTCTGTGGAGATCTTCACAATTGCTGTAATAATCTGTGCAGAATCTTGAACGGCATTGATCACTTGCACCCTGTACTTTATTGTGATCTCAACTGCAATCCAGGTCAATCTCCTGTAAATTGCTCTGGCTAAGAGTGTGTGCTAAATTATTAAACTGTCAATTTAGTTCTGCTATTAGATGAAGCACATTGATAACACATTCATCTGTTGTATAAATAAATAACATATCTGACATTGTATTCCCATTGGAACTTTGCTGTGCTTTTAATGGTTGAACGCACAGTGATAGACATTTGGATGACAACTAAACCCAAAATCTGACATTGTTTTTCCATTGGAATTTGGTTGTGCTTTTACATGGTTGAAATCATAGTGATAACACATTGGGAATTCAACAAACTTCTGTCTGACATTTTGAGTGGGCTAATATAGGTTGATATCTCATTGATCAACGTCTCTACCAAATATTACACAAATGTCCACATTGAAAGGACGTGGTATCCAACTATCATCAGCAGTTATATTTAGTTTTGCAGAAAGGATTTGCCTTTTATAGGTTTAAGAAAAATTGCCTAGTGTTTTGTCATTCTGTTTCCAAAAACCCACAAATCTTTAAGATATTTTCAAATGTCGCTCCCTCATGAGGAGAGAGGACAATAATAGTTCACACGAGTAACGAGTAAAGTTAGACCTACCAATTAGTTATGGTGTTTTTACTGATAAATCATTTGGTTTATGATTTATTAAATGATTAAAATGCGTCATTCTGTTACCAAACCATTAACCGAATTACCAAATAGAATTGTAATAGAATTGCCTACAATGGGAATTCATAGCAGTCACAAACCACCGTTGGGTCACCTGCTACAGTCCTTCCTTCCACTGGCATACTGTTATGTTCAGCTCATTACAGTTTTCTTTCTCTTTCACATGTTTTTTCTTTTTATTTAATTTAACCTTCGTTTAACCAGGCAATTCAGTTAAAAACTAATTCTTATTTACAATGACTGCCTACCCCAGCCAAACCCGGATGACACTGGGCCAATTGTGCGCCGCCCTATGGGACTCCCAATCACACCCTGTTGTGATACAGCCTGGATTCAAACCAGGGTGTCTGTAGTGACACCTCTAGCACTGAGATGCTGCGCCACTCAGGAGCCCTTGTCGAAGCAAGAGTGTGAAAACCATCTGTACAACCCCTCCCTCTCTCTCTGTCTCTCTCTGTCTCTCTCTCTCTCTCTCTGTCTCTCTTCTCTCTTCTCTTTCTCTCTCTCAATTCAATTCAATTCAAGGGCTTTACTGACATGGGAAACATATGTGAACATTGCCAAAGCAAGTGAAGTAGATAATAAACTCTCTCTCTCTCTCTAGTTAATGTCACCTCTCCTGGCTCTTACTAACACCTACCCATAAGTCTCCTCTCTATTCCATTTACTGTAATCAGCCCTCTCACCAACTGAGCAATGACTGAGTGGTGCAATGGTCTAAGGCACTGCCTCACAGTGCAGGTGGCATCACTACAGTCCCTGGTTTGAATCCAGGCTGTATCACATCCGGCTGTGATTGGGAGTCCCATAGGGCGGAGTACAATTGGCCCAGCGTCGTCCGGGTTTGGCCTGGGTAGGCCGTCATTGTAAATAAGAATTTGTTCTTAACTGACTTACCTAGTTAAATAAAGGTTAAATACATTTTAAAAATGTAAATGTCCATGGATGTTGAAAAGTAATTGACATTTGGTCAGTCCAAATCTGAACCAATCATAGATGACCGTTTCACAAGTTTGGACAGTATAGCACAGTAAAGTAGAGTAGAGAGAATAGGTCAGTAAAATACAATAAGGTACTGCACAGTAGGCCTAGAATTTAGTGCAGTATAATTTACTGTATTGTTCAGTACAGTACTGAACTATACTCTACTGTACAGTACAGTACTGAACTATACTCTACTGTACTGAACTCTACTCTACTGTGCTGTACTGTACTATATTCTACCGTACTGTACTGTGCTCTTCTGTGCTGTACTGTGATTGATACAAATTTGGTCTGGTCCGGTCCGGGCCATCCACATTTGGTCTTGTTTGGGGCGGAGCTCAGCAGAATAATAGCCAGTGTGTAGAATAATACCCAAACAAACAAAGGAGGATAGTACATTTTTCTACCTTTGTGTACTTATTCAGGATACATCACCATTAAGGGAAGGATGTTCATAATTATGCATTTCTTTATAATACAGATCAGGGACCCATGATGTCATTCTGTTACCATCATTCTGTTACCGAGTGTTAATCCACTTTACTTAGGCCTACTGTAGTTCAATAACCAAAATAGATATATATTTTTTTAACTCAAGTTGTCATATTTTAGCTGACACCCCATTCTTTCTGCAGACATCTTTGAATCTTAATTTGGGGTAGATCTTTTTTTGTAAAATTTTGTGTGGAAATTGTTAAAAGTAGTCCTTATGCATAGAGTTGTATGGTTTGTTTCACTTTGCATTAGATGGTTTTGCTTGGCATACTTTTCAAGCCCGCCTCCAAAAAATCCACATTTATGCAACCATTGTTATAATAACTACCTCTTAGAATAAATTGAATATTCCACTTATCCCAGCTGCAATTTCTCCCTCATAGAATTGTACCCCCTTCATGTTAACCATTTCCTTACCACCACATCACTACTCACCAGCTTTTTGCTGTTAGTCAGAGAGGAAGAGGCGAAGCGAGAGGTTTTACTCTGCCCAAAATCTGTCCATGAAAAAGAAGCCCATGAAGTGAGGAATATGTACAGTACCAGTCAAAAGTATGGACACACCTACTCATTCCAGGGTTTTTCTTTATTTTTACTATTTTATACATTGTAGAATAATAGTGAAGACATCAACACTATGAAATAACACAATGTAGTAATCATGTAGTAACCAAAAAAGTGTTAAACAAATAAAAATATATTTCATATTTGAGAATCTTCAAAGTAGCCACACTTTGCCTTGATGACAGCTTTGCACACTCTTGGCATTCTCTCAACCAGCTTCATGAGGTAGTCACCTGGAATGCATATCAATAAACAGGTGTGCCTTGTTAAAAGTTAATTTGTGCAATTTCTTTCCTTCTTAATGCGTTTGAGCCAATCAGTTGTGTTGTGACAAGGTAGGGGTGGCTTACAGAAGATAGCCCTATTTGGTAAAAGACCAACTCCATATTATGGCAAGAACAGCTCAAATAAGAAAAGAGAAACGCCAGTCCATCATTACTTTAAGACATGAATGTTAGTCAATCAGAAAAATGTCAAGAACTAGTGCAGTCGCAAAAGTGCAGTCGCAAAAACCATCAAGCGCTATGATGAAACTGGCTCTCATGAGGACCGCCACAGGAAAGGAAGACCCAGAGTTACCTCTGCTGCAAAGGATAAGTTCATTAGAGTTACCAGCCTCAGAAATTTCAGCCCAAATAAATGCTTCACAGAGTTGAAGTAGCAGATACATCTCAACATCAACTGTTCAGAGGAGACTGTGTGAATCAGGCCTTCATGGTCGAATTGCTGCAAAGAAACCACTACTAAAGGACACCAATAAGAAGAAGAGACTTCCTTGGGCCAAGAAACACGAACAATGGACATTAGACCAGTGGAAATCTGTCCTTTGGTCTGATGATTACAAATTTGAGATTTTTGGTTCCAACCGCAGTATCTTTGTGAGATGCAGAGCAGGTGAATGGATGATCTCTGCATGTGTGGTTTCCACCGTGAAGCATGGAGGAGGAGGTGTGATGGTGTGGGGGTGCTTTTCTGGTGACACTGTCGGTGATTTATGCCATCCCATCTGGTTTGCGCTTAGTGGGACTATCATTTGTTTTTCAACAGGACAATGACCCAACACACTTCCAGGCTGTGTAAGGGCTATTTGACCAAGAAGGAGAGTTATGGAGTGCTGCATCAGATGACCTGGCCTCCAATCACCCAACCTCAACCCAACTGAGAAGGTTTGAGATGAGTTGGACCGCAGAGTGAAGGAAAAGCTGCCCATGTTATCACTGACGCTATAATGGCACAGATACAAAGATCAGTCCTCTATCTATCTCTATGGTTTGTTGTTTGTGTATCTGCCCTCTAATTGGCTAGAATCGTCCCACCTGATCTGGCCTCCTCCCCCATGCCTTCCATGTTTGAGGACATGTATTTCCATCGTTAGAGCGGTCACTCGAATATCTTGTCAATATATGAAACAATTTTTGCGTTGGTGCATGCACTTGCATACCCGGAAATAGTGTGAGTGGGTGGACCGGCCGGGTGAGAGAGATATAATAGAATTGTATCGTTACAGTGTCACCCTCGCCACCCCGGGGGCCCTCGAGTGGAAATTCCATTGATTGTTTAATCTTATTTGCAACAGCGGTACATGTGTTTTTATTGACGCTGGATTATTCACCGTGGAATGATCAACCCTTGCGAGAAGTTTTTTGGGCATTTTTCCGTAATTTCCGTGACGCACGGGCACATCAACGTACAGAGAAAAAGGAGCTAACATGAGCGAAGTGGAGAAACGTGTCTATCATGAACTAATCGAATGCAGTTATTTGATTGTTTAAATTGTTCTAATCAATTCAGTAACAACATATTAGTCCAATAAGAGAGAGGCGCGATTCGATTGATTCACTGACACCTAATGTCATGATTTGATGTGGAGAAGAATATAATTCAAGAGAACACAAGTTATTTATGGAAAAACCTACAAACAATGCAATATACTTTTAATATATATCTTACATATGGCTATATAACCTTAATTATATTTTCGCACCCACTGTCCCATGTCATTCAATATCAATAGAAATAGTTGCGTTTGCGTTGTTGGTGTAATTTGTATCAAACCAACTGAAGGATGACTGTCAAACTGGACTTTGAAGAGTGTCTCAAAGACTCCCCCCGATTCAGGTAAATCTAGATTAGCCCTTGAATAACATTTTTTTTATGACTTAGGCACCAGTCTACATGTATGCATTATTCATTCAGTTACATTGTAAGGTGAGAGCTATTTTGTAAACGCTGCATAAATGTATGTGACTACCATTTTATTACAGTTACAATAAGTTATACTACCTGATTAAAGGGAAGGCCTGTGTAGGTCTACTCTATGTTTTTGCAATACATTATTCAGATAGTTTCAGAACTGTTACATGTCCACAGAGGGTAAAATTATGACAAATGATGCTTGCATCCACCCTAACTGAGGAAATAGAGAAGTGATGACATTTTTTTTTTTAGGTCAAAGCTACCTGAACAATATTATCTTGAGTTGGCATATAGTGTGTTAGGCTACACCATTGTACTTCAGTCAGCACAACCACATGATGAACTTGTCAAACGAGTGTCAGCCCTGCAGATAGTTTGGGGTCTTGCCTCTTGCTTGGGGTCACGTTGATCACTGTGATGAGTCGAATGAGTTTCTTTGGCCATTGACACTGGGGCGAGACACTGCCTGGGATGGGACTGGCTTTGTGTGCTGGAATGAAAGAGTATTTCTACAATTTTATACAACTAAAATGACTTTTTCATTTGTAGCACTGGTGCTCCCAACTTTAAAACGTTAGTTAAAACAAATATGATACAAATGTAACATCAGCCGTACCGGACGCGAAACACAAACGTTGAATTTTGCTATTCATGTATTAGGTGCATTGGTGCTAATCAAAATTCTAGGTCACACAGCACAGTATTCAGGAGCGTATGCCACCAAGATGGTTGTAAGTCAACGTAGGAATGCAGCACGCCAACCTCTGCTTGGCCTATTCTCTTTCAGAGAGTCAAAACTGTATTTATTTCGACTCTAAAAGAAACACAGCCTAAGACCGAAAGGGAAGTGTATTTTGGGGTTTTGACTGTAGCTAATAAGAGGTTTGTTCCAGTGGGTGTGCCTCCCTTTTCTTTTAGCTGGCAGATCAGAAGACGTGACAGTGGTTAGACTCTTACTCTCTTGCCCTTTCTTTGTCTCTCGGCCTTTGCCGTTTTATCTTTTCGTAATTCTTGTTTGATTAACCCTGCAAGTTTTTTTTTTTTTTAAAGACCTTTTATCTTTTTTCTCACTCTTTCTTTCTCTTTCATTCTCTCTGTCTCTTTCTTTCTCTCTTTCTCTTCTCTCTCTCTCTCGCTCCCTTCTTCATTCTTGGCTCACGGTCTCTCTGGGAGGAACACGCAGTGTCGGAAAGTTTGACATGTTTGCGGCAGTCATTGGTGCATTCTGCAGCGGTGAGGTCTCATATTTGACAGAGAACAGAGAGGGAGGAGGTGGAGGAGGAGAGAAAGGGGGGAGGAGAAGGTTTTCGATGTAGGCCACGGTCGAACTCTGTTAGGCCTTCATATTCACACACAGCTAGCGTGAAGGACTGGAGAGGGAGGAGAGGGTGACATTTGGAGAAAAGAGGCTTTGAAAGAATAGAAAAGAGAGAAGTGAAAGAAGGATAGAAGAGAGAGGTACATCTCGGGAAAGATGTATGAAAGTGGAGAAGAGAGGCTACCGCAGTATACAAACGTCTGCCTCCCGTTGCTAGGTAACCGGGGGCGGCCTGGGGTTGTGGAGTGGAACAGGAAGTGAAGCGAGAGATACTGACGTGATAAACAAGAGACAGGAAGTGGATCGCTATGGAAACTTGAGGTCTCTCTCTCAGGCACACTTACTCATACAAATGCATAGACAGTTTAATCACCTTGGTCTCATCTTACACACACACACACACACACACACACACACACACACACACACACACACACACACACACACACACACACACACACACACACACACACACACTCTTTCAGAGGTTAATGAATATGATGTGTGTCTAATGACACAGGCTTTGTTCCGTCCTCATCAATTCTATCTTTGCCCTTATTCAAAGTGTTATTTTTTCTTATTTACTGTCTTTTGTCCCCCCACCAAACCTTTGTCAGTCTTGTATTGGTGCCCCTGTCATGCTAGTCCCATTTCAATGTCAACCGTACTGAGCTAAATAAACTGCAGCCACTGTCTCTACTACACTACCAGCAGACAAACACACGCTCTCTGTCTCTCTGTCTCTCTCTCCCTCACTCCTCGCTCTCTCTCTCCCTCACTCCTCGCTCTCTCTCTCTCTCTCTCTCATGGCTCTCTCTCTCTGTCTCTCTCTGTCTCTCTCTGTCTCTCTCTCTGTCTCTCTCTGTCTCTCTCTGTCTCTCTCTGTCTCTCTCCTCTCCTATCTCTCTCTCTCTCTCTCTCTCTCTCTCTCTCTCTCTCTCTCTCTCTCTCTCTCTCTCTCTCTCTCATGGCTCTCAATTCAATTTAGGGTTTTTTATTGGCATGGGAAACATATGTTTACGTTGCCAAAGCAAGTGAAATGGATAATAAACAAAAGTGAAATAAACAATAAAATATTAACAGTAAACATTACAGTTCCAAAAGAATAAAGACATTTCAAATGTCATATTATGTATATATACAGTGTTGTAGTAGTGTACAAAAGGGAAAATAAATAAACATAAATATCGGTTGGATTTACAATGGTGTTTGTTCTACACTGGTTGCCCTTTTCTTGTGGCAACAGGTCACAAATCTTGCTGCTCTGATGGCACACTGTGGTATTTAACCAAATACATATGTATGTATATGAATGACAGTTTATCAAAATTGGATTTGTTTTCGAATTCTTTGTGGGTCTGTATAATCTGAGGGAAATATGTGTCTCTAATATGGTCATACATTTGGCAGGAAGTTAGGAAGTGCAGCTCAGTTTCCACCTGATTTTGTGGGCAGTGTGCACATAGCCTGTCTTCTCTTCAGAGCCAGGTGTGCCTTCGGCGGTCTTTCTCAATAGCAAGGCTATGCTCACTGAGTCTGTGCTCTCTCTCAGCTCTCCCTGTCACTATCTCTCTCTTTCACTCTCTCTCTCCATCTGCTGTGCTCCTTCTCTCTCTCTCTCTCTCTCTTTTTTTTGTCTCTCTCTCTCTTTTTTTGTCTCTCTCTCTTTTTGTCTTTGTGCTTTCTCAGTGTCTTGGGTGGAAGGCAGCGGAAACCACACTGTTGGGTCGTCGATGTGAGAAAGAACAGAGGAGATACTGACTCACAGACAGTCACAATCTCCTTCCACTGCCCTTCTGACAGGCCCATTTTTATAAACCGTACCAGATATCATGTGGAAGCATCATGTGTACTGTTGGTGATTGAACTCTCATGATGTCCGATATCACAGCCACAGACATTTCTACTGTAGATCGGATAGCACTGTGCAAGCAGCTCAAGATTCAGACCAGGATGGTGTGGATGCGTTGGTCAAGACCCTCTGTCTGTGGTGGTGTGGCTTAATGTGCCGAGTAAAGTCCCGGGTGGCTCAGTTGGTAGAGCATGGTGTTTGCAACGCCAGGGTTGTGGGTTCGATTCCCACGGGGGACCAGTATGGAGAAAAAAAAAAGAATGTATGAAATGTATGCATTCACTACTGTAAGTCGCTCTGGATAAGAGCGTCTGCTAAATGACTAAAATGTAAATGAGTAATGTGGCGACGTGTGTCTGTGTTTCATCCAGGGCTGACATTGAAGTGGTGGAAGGAGATGTCAGTGAATTGGAGACGCGATTAGAAAAGGTGAGAGAGTCTCTCACACACACACACACACACACACACACACACACAAAGTTCTCTTCAAACCTCCCCACTTTTCCGTTATGCTCCCAGTATCTAACCACTCTTTCTATAAACATACCCCGGCCATCCATGCCGTGGAGGAAGTAGTTGGACAGGGTCAGTTTCTTCCTCTTAGTAGTGACTATGAACTGTGATAGACATGGTGATTCACCTGAGTTGAAGGGAACTAACTCCAGTACTGCTTCCCCACCCTATTGTTACCAGAGATAAAGTAACTGACCACACATTGAAAGTACAATCGCTTGATCTTCCTAATTCCCTGAAGGGATTGGCGCGCGTAACATTTTCAGATGCGTACTCTGGTCATCAATGTTCCGATTCCTGTGAGTCTCAACCTATTGTGCTTCTGGACAGTGATCATATTTGTCGGTGATCTCATGTCGTGTTACCCCATGTCATAGTGAAATGTTGTGTCATGCTGTATGCGTTGTAGTGTGTTCTGACGTCTTTTGCAACGTGGAATTGTGTTGTGTTGAATCCTGACACATTGTGTTATTGTGTAGCTGGTGAAGCAGTGTCACTCCATGCTGGAGGCTGGCAGGGCCTACTGTCAGACCAGCAAGAGCTTTGTCACAGGGCTCAAAGAGCTGGGCCACCACTGTTCTGGGGACAACATGATGGGGGTGAGTCTATAGAGATGCTGGGAACTACACTCGAACCACTGATTTGGGATCAGTGTAGGAGGGGCCGATTTGTATATAGGGCTATTATTTCTTAATAGTGTTGTGTTAAGTTATGGTTAGTGTTATATGCTTAAGCAATAAGGCACGAGGGGGTGTGGTATATGGCCAATATACCACGGCTAAGTGCTGTTCTTAGGCACGACGCATCGCGTTGTGCCTGGATACAACCCTCAGCTGTGGTATATTGGCCATATACCACACCCCCTTGTGCCTGATTTCTATTATAAACTGGTTTCCAACGTAATTAGAGCAGTAAAAATAAATGTTTTGTTATACCCGTGGTATACGGTCTGATATACCACAGCAGTCAGCCAATCAGCATTCAGGGTTCTAACCACCCAGTTTATAATTATGTCTTTATCATAGTACATTCTTATGAAGGGAAGGGTGGCAGGTAGCCTGCCGGTTAAGCGCATTAGGCCGGTAACCAAAAGGTTGCTGGTTGGAATCCCCGAGCCGACTAGGTGAAAAATCTGCCAATGTGCCTTTAAGGCACTTAACCCTAATTGAACATCTGCTAAATGACTCAAATGTAAGTGCAAGTTGTATTGTATTCAACCATTGATAAATAAGTTAAAAATCATTCCGTGTTCTTTTCTCATAGGAGTGTTTGGAGAAATTCTCCCAGAAGCTGGAAGTGATTCTGGAAGCTCAGGGGGTGAGTTGGACTCCTCTACTGTGCATCGCTTGCCAACAACATTAGTTACTGTAGCAACCACTTTTAAATGTCAGGTATCTGAGTATCTCTCTCTTTCTTCCTCTCCTTCTCTCTCTCTCTCTCCATCTACCCCACCCCCCCTTTTTTCCCTCTATCTCTCTCACTCTCTTTTTGTCCTAGGAAGTGATTGAGACCACACAGAAGTCGGTGAAGTTGAAACTGCAGAGTTTTGTGAAAGAGTGAGTGAGTCTGGCACTCCTTCATAATTGTAGTATTGTTTCAAACCCCTACCATAGACTGCTGCCACAGTATCCCCCAGTCCCAGCCACATCTTTATGGGCCACGTTCATTCATCCCTCTCTCCCCCTCCCCTTCTCCCAGGGACGTGCGTCGGTTCAAGGATGTGCGTAAGGAGTTTGAGCGGGGCAGTGAGAGTCTGGAGGCGGCGTTGGGCAGGAACGCTCAGGCCCCCCGGGGGAAGCAGCACGAGGTGGAGGAAGCCAGCCATGCCCTCCTCAACGCCCGCAAGACCTTCCGTTCCGGGGCCCTCGACTACGTACTGCAGGTGAGGTCATCAAAGCTGGATGAGAGTGTATTTTGGGGAAGGACCAAACTTGGTTAATTGACGTTAAGGATGCTACAGACGAAATATTCACTTACACACTCGCATGCACGCTCTCACACACATTGGGCCTGGTTTGAGTTTGGTTTGAAGTGGTTTGCCTGGAATTGAGTTACAGACGACTAGTGTTGAAACTATCAGTTGTAGTCTCCAGCTCATGTTGGAATCTTGTTCATTACACTGCTTGCTTTCTGTTTGATGACATGCAATGCCTCAAACCAAATACCAGAGAGAACTTTTACACAAGAGATTTGTCAGGGGGACCAGGACATGTTTCTAACAAATGGCATTGATGAAATATGCAACAGCACCCCTGCTTAGTGACATGTGTTTTGCTGTGGGGAATGCTAACAGCACCTCTGCTTAGTGACATGTGTTTTGCTGTGGGGAATGCTAACAGCACCTCTGCTTAGTGACATGTGTTTTGCTGTGGGGAATGCTAACATCACCTCTGCTTAGTGACATGTGTTTTGCTGTGGGGAATGCTAACAGCACCTCTGCTTAGTGACATGTGTTTTGCTGTGGAGAATGCTAACAGCATTGCCTAAGGATTTCCCTGTAGCAGGCTGGTAACTATTAATACCCAGTGGTTAGTACTAGCTGCAGTCATACCAACACACATGTTCTGTCCTCTCTTGTTCACTCACTCGTCCTCTTTCCAAGATCAATGTCATCGAGGCCAAGAAGAAGACAGACATCCTGATGGCGGTGAGTTTCATTGCGTGGGAACGTTTATCGTCGGAAATATTTCAAGTGTCGCATGGTTGAGTCCACATGTGGGTGTTGAATGATTTGTTTACTTGAGCAGTTGTTGACTTGTCTTTGTGGCTGCATGTATTGTTTAGTCTGAGTGTACGATGATGTTTTATTCTGGGTTTCTGTCAGATGGTGTCTATGATGGAGGCCCAGTCCCAGTTCTTCCAACAAGGTCACCAGTCCCTCTCTGAGCTGGCCAACTATCGACGCACCCTGAGTGAAGAGGTAACAAGGACAAGTGGGGGATTTTTTTTTTAGGATCCCCATTAGATGTTGCAAAAGCAGCAGCTACTCTTCCTGGGGTCCACATGAAACATGACATAACACAGAACATCAATAGACAAGAACAGCTCAAGGACAGGAATGAAAGGGAAAGGGAGAAGTGTGTGGGATGAACCAAATTCATGAAGAAGGAAGCGATCTGTTCAAGTACACTACCGTTCAAAAGTTTGGGGTCACTTAGAAACGTCCTTGTTTTCCATGAAAACATACATGAAATGAGTTGCAAAATGAGTAGAAAATATAGTCAAGATGTTGACAAGGTTATAAATAATGATTTTTAATTGAAGGACACAATTATTATTGCAAACTTTGCTTTCATCAAAGAATCCTCCATTTGCAGCAATTACAGCCAGGCATTCTAGTTAATAATCTGAAGAGATTTCACCCCATGCTTCCTGAAGCACCTCCCACAAGTTGGATTGGCTTGATGGACACTTCTTACGGTCAAGCTGCTCCCACAACAGCTCAATAGGGTTGAGATCCGGTGACTGTGCTGGCCACTCCATTATAGACAGAATACCAGCTGACTGCTTCTTCCCTAAATAGTTCTTGCATAGTTTGGAGCTGTGCTTTGGGTCATTGTCCTGTTGTAGGAGGCAATTGGCTCCAATTAAGCGCTGTCCACAGGGTAATGCATGGCGTTGCAAAATGGATTGATAGCCTTCCTTCTTCAAGATCCCTTTTACCCTGTACAAATCTCCCACTTTACCACCACCAAAGCACCCCCAGACCATCACATTGCCTCCACCATGCTTTGTGATCCGAACACCTCAAACTTAGATTTGTCAGACCATAACACTTTTTTCCAATCTTCCTCTGTCCAGTGTCTGTGTTCTTTTGCCCATCTTTTCTTTTTATTGGCCAGTCTGAGATATGGCTTTTACTTTGCAACTCTGCCTAGAAGGCCAGCATTCCGGAGTCACCTCTTCACTGTTGACATTGAGACTGGTGTTTTGCGGGTACTATTTAATGAAGCTGCCAGTTGAGGACTTGTGAGGCGTCTGTTTCTCAAACTAGAGACACTAATTTACTTGTCCTCTTGCTCAGTTGTGCACCAGGGCCTCCCACTCTTTCTATTTTGGTTAGAGACAATTTGCGCTGTTCTGTGAAGGGAGTAGTACACAGCGTTGTACGAGATCTTCAGTTTCTTGGCAATTTCTCGCATGGAATAGCCTTCATTTCTCAGAACAATAATAGACTGACGAGTTTCAGAAGAAATGCCTTTGTTTCTGGCCATTTTGAGCCTGTAATCAAACCCACAAATGCTGATGCTCCAGATACTCAACTAGTCTAAAGAAGGCCAGTTGTATTGCTTCTTTAATCAGACAACAGTTTTCAGCTGTGCTAACATAATTGCAAAAGGGTTTTCTAATGATCAATTAGCCTTTTAAAATGATGAACTTGGATTAGCTAACACAACGTGCCATTGGAACACAGGAGTGATGGTTGCTGATAATGGGCCTCTGTACGCCCATGTAGATTTTCCCCAAAAAATCTGCCGTTTCCAGCTACAATAGTCATTTACAACATTAACAATGTCTACGATGTATTGCTGATCAATCTGATGTTATTTTAATGGACAACAAATGTTATTTTCTTTCAAAAACAAGGACATTTCTAAGTGACCCCAAGCTTTTGAATGGTAGTGTATGTTGTTCAGATGTTGACATTAGCGATCAGAGAGAGTGAAGTAAAATAGATTAATGAAAGTGAGTGGAAGAGGAGGGGGACAACTTCTTCTCTTAGATCAGCGTTCCTTTTCCCCCCAGGGCTCTCTTTTTTTACATTAGAGAAATGGCAACCCGCAACCCCCTCCCCTTTTTTTTAATTGTATTCTTGTTTATTGAGATAGCCTCTAATAAAAACACCACCAGCTTGATTTAATTTAATTTGAGGGACCTAGGAATTAGTTTGTTTTGAAGCAGATTTCCTGCTATTTTCCATAGGCTATTTAATGGATAAGGAAAATAAAGGCTAGGCCTGATTTCCTCAAATGGTATTCTGCTACCAAATATCTGATTTCTGTTTTTCAATTTAATTATACATATTCTCTTTTACAGAAAGTTAATAGATCAGTTGATTGCGACAGAGTCCCACATTGTACAAGGTGACTTCCCAAGCAAAATCCAATTTCTTTGACTCCTCTACTTTTGAAGGTCGAAGCTCAGCTTCTGAATGTCATAGAGACAAACCAAAGATATCGCGTCTTCCTCTTCCGCTTGTTTCTATCCTAAATCATCGCAGATTTATGCGTAGTTTTAGATCAGTATAAACAATCATGAATTGTACAAAAAAAATCAAGGAAGGTGCTGCACCCCCACACAACGTTGGCACACCCAATATGTGGGGGCGTGACCCCTAGGTTGGGAACCCCTGTCTTAGATGGAAGGTTTATTCTAGCAGTTGATTCCATGGATGAATTGGTACACGAGTCCTAACAATGTCACCAGGAGGGACGAGGAAGTCACAAGGTGAAGTCCCTCTCATCGTGACAGGAAACAGTGTGGGCACCATCAACAGGAAGTATTTCACATGACTTAGAAAGTGTGTGTGTGCACCTGTGTGAGCGAATGTGTGTGTGTGTGTGTCCATGTACTTGCATGTTTTCATCTAGTCATACAGTAATGTTAGTGCTACGCTTGGATGGCCACTGTAGCATAATTGGACGTGCTGTCATACAAGGAGCTCTAGGACTGCAGTCAACAGTAGACTACAACTAGCCGGTGCGTTAATTAGTCTGCACATCCGAGAGCAGCTTGAAACCGGAAAGCAAGTCACCTTTCACAGGACCATTTTAAAGCCACAAAGACTGATTTTAGCTGTTACCGGAAATGGTGAAGGATTGCGAGGCAGAATGAGAGAGAAAGAATGAGAGCGAAGTTGCTTAAAGACTGCTGGATCATCTGAAATCGTTCTGAGAAAGAGGGGAGAGAGAGCGAAAGTAAAACGGCTATACGAAGCTGCTGGAGAGTTTTCCTCGATCCATCGGCCAGAAGTTGGGAGAGGTTCAGCACTTCCTCCTTCCTGTTTTCCCCCAGAGGAGGAAGTCTGGAGTGAAGGACTCCCTGACCTCCACCTGAGCGCTGTACAAGCCTGAAGCCATTTATTTCCTCGCCTGATTTTCCTCAACAGTTTCTACATTAATCTTTACAACTCTATATCCACAAACATACTGTCCAGTATACTGTGTACATTATTCTCTTGTCTTTTATTTAGTGGCCTGACTGAACGGACCTATCATGCTGAACTGCTGTGTGTTATTTAGGATAATGTGCATCATTTGAGATATTGGATTCTAGGGCTGTGGTCATACCAGTATCGCAATATTTGTTTCAATGGCTAAAACGAGAACTCAAAGTAGACAACTCTTTGGTCTTTTAGAAACCTGTTGTATGTAAACATTTTGGTTGCTATGTCTTGGAAAATAAATAAATGTGACTCTGGATGACGACATAATGATGCTTGTTTCCAACGTTAGGGCTGTTTTTTCCTGAAGTATCGTGGCGAAGAAACAAAACACTAACGAGTATCTCGATACTGGCCCTATTGGATTTTTTTTGGGTTTTAAATCAAATTGATTGTGCCTGACTTTTTCTCTCTCTCTCTCACACACACACAGCACACTCAACTAGTGTTGAATTCCGCCAGGGAGAAGAGAGACATGGAACAGAGACACGCTGCCATTAAGAAAAAGGTAAACACGGCTGGAACCAAACACTACAGTAAAGAAAGAAGCTAATCACAGACCACCAGGAAGGCTTCCATGTGATTACGCTAGCTCTCCATCCTCTGAGGATATACAGTGCATTCGGGAAGTATTCAGACCCCTTGACTTTTTCCACATTTTGTTACGTTACAGCCTTATTCTAAAATGTATTAAATCATTTTTTCCCCTCATCAAGCAACACACAATACCCCCATCATGACAAAACAAAAACCGTTTTTCAGATATTTTTTTTTAATGGAAATACATGACGTTTAGTTAAGTATTTAGACCCTTTACTCAGTACTTTTGGCAAACTCCAAGCGGCCTGTCATGTGGCTTCCATCTGGCCACTCTACCATAAAGGCCTGATTGGTGGAGTGCTGCAGAGATGGTTGTCCTTCTGGAATGTTCTCCCATTTCCACAGAAGAACTCTGGAGCTCTGTCAGAGTGACCATCAGGTTCTTGGTCACCTCCCTGACCAAGGCCCTTCTCCCGATTGCTCAGTTTGACCGGGTGGCCAGCTCTAGGAAGAGTCTTGGTGGTTCCAAACTTCTTACATTTAAGAATAATGGAGGCCCCTGTGTTCTTGGGGACCTTCAATGCTGCATAATTGTTTTGGTACCCTTCCCCAGATCTGTGCCTCAACATAATCCTGTCTCAGCGCTCTACAGACAATTCCTTCGAGCGCATGGCTTGGCTTTTCTCTGACATGCACTGCCAACTGTGGGACCTTTATATAGACAGGTGTGTGCCTTTCCAAATCATGTCCAATCAATTGAATTTGCAACATTTGGACTCCAAGTTGTAGAAGCATCTCAAGGATGATCAATGGAAACAGGATGCACCTGAGCTTAATTTCGAGTCTCATAGCAAAGGGTGTGAATACTTATGTAAATAAAACATTTCTTACAACCTGTTTTCACTTAGTCATTACGGGGAATTGTGTGTAGATTGAGGGGAAAAAAATGTAATCATTTTTAGAATAAAGCTGTAATGTAACAAAATGTGGAAAAAATCAAGGGGTCTGAATACTTTCCGAATGCACTGTAGACAGGAAGACCTTATGACATCATTTTCTTTCAAACATAGCTTGGGGATCAACTGGTATCACTGCATTAAAATTATACGTCCTGATACTAACATCCCTTCCCTACAGTCATGTATATGTTTGTATTGTGTTTATGTTGTGTTGGTAGGATGTCTCGTATGATAACTCCTTAATGGATTTCTGTGCTGATGCACCCAACGGTATCGCCATGGAAGGCTACTTGTATAAGAGAGCTAGCAATGCCTTCAAGACCTGGAGCAGGTATGTTACTTTACCTTTCGATTTCTCTTTCCCTCTCTCTTTCTCTGTTTCTGTGCTGTATGTTGTTCTCTCTCTCTTTCTCTCCATCACTCACTTGCCACGTTCAAAACAGCTGGGAAGTCGGACTTGGAATTCCAATTCGGGGACTCGGGCCTCTTTCTAGAGCTCTGACTTTCCAACCTGAAGATCACTGACCTCATGGTCATGATTTGATCTCGTGTTTTGAACGCAGACTCTCTCTCTCTCTCTTTCTCGCTCTCTCAATTCAATTCAAGGGCATTATTTGCATGGGAAACATGTTTACATTGCCAAAGTAAGTGAAGTAGATAATAAACAATAAAAATGTACTGTGAACATTAGACTCACAGAAGTTCCAAAAGAATAAAGACATTTCAAATGTCATTATGTCTTTATACAGTGTTGTAACGATATGCAAGTAGTTCAAGTACAAAAGGGAAAATAAATAAACATAAATATGGGTTGTATTTACAATGGTGTTTGTTCTTCACTGGTTGACCTTTTCTTGTGGCAAAAGGTCACAAATCTTACAGCTGCGATGGCACATTGTGGTATTTTACCTTTGTGGATCTGTGTAATCTGAGGGAAATAAGTGTCTCTAATATGGTCATACATTTGGTAGGAGGTTAGGAAGTGCTGCTCAGTTTCCACCTCATTTTGTGGGCAGTGTGCACA
Source organism: Salmo trutta (assembly GCF_901001165.1). Taxonomy (NCBI): domain Eukaryota; kingdom Metazoa; phylum Chordata; class Actinopteri; order Salmoniformes; family Salmonidae; genus Salmo; species Salmo trutta. Next base: position 46,950,327 of record NC_042961.1, on the reverse strand, counting down.
TTGCCTGTCTTCTCTTGAGAGTCAGTTCTGCCTACAGCGGCTTTTCTCAATAGCAAGGCTATGTTCACTGAGTCTGTACATGGTCAAAGCTTTTCTTAAGTTTGGGTCAGTCACAGTAGTCAGGTATTCTGCCACTGTGTACTCTCTGTTTAGGGCCAAATAGCATTCTATGTTGCTCTGTTTTTTTTGTTAATTCTTTCCAATGTGTCAAGTAATTCTCTTTTTGTTTTCTCATGATTTGGTTGGGTCTAATTGTGTTGCTCTCCTGGAGCTCTGTGGGGTCTGTTTGTGTTTGTGAACAGAGCCCCAGGGCCAGCTTGCTTAGGGGACTCTTCTCCAGGTTCATCTCTCTGTAGGGGATGGCTTTGTTATGGAAGGTTTGAGAATCACTTCCTTTTAGGTGGTTGTAGAATTTAATGTCTCTTTTCTGGATTTTGATAATTAGTGGGTATTGGACTAATTCTGCTCCTCATGCATTATTTAGTGTTTTACGTTGTACACAGAGGATATTTTTGCAGAATGCTGCATGTAGAGTCAATTTGGTGTTTGTCCCATTTTGTGAATTCTTGGTTGGTGAGCGGACCCCAGACCTCACAACCGTAAAGGGCAATGGGTTCTATAACTGATTCAAGTATTTTTAGCCAGATCCTAATTGGTATGTTGAATTTTATGTTCCTTTTGATGGCGTAGAAGGCCCTTCTTGCCTTGTCTCTCAGCTCATTCACAGCTTTGTGGAAGTTACCTGTGGCACTGATGTTTAGGCCAAGGTATATTGTTTTTTGTGTTCTCTATGGCAACGGTGTCTAGATGGAATTTGTATTTGTGGTCCTGGCGACTGGACCTTTTTTGGAACACCATTATTTTTGTCTTACTGAGATTTACTGTCAGGGCCCAGGTCTGGCAGAATCTGTGCAGAAGATCTAGGTGCTGCTGTAGGCCCTCCTTGGTTGGTGACAGAAGCACCAGATCATCAGCAAACAGTAGACATTTGACTTCAGATGCTGCAGACTGTTCTATATACGTTGAAGAGGGTGGGGCTTAATGTCTGTCTCTCTGTTTCTCTCTGTGTGTCTCTCTGTCTCTCTCTCTCTGTGTCTCTCTGTCTCTCTCTCTCTGTGTGTCTCTCTGTCTCTCTCTCTCTGTGTGTCTCTCTCTGTGTCTCTGTCTCGCTCTCTCTCTGTGTGTCTGTCTGTCTCTCTCTCTCGCTCTCTCTGTGTGTCTTTCTTTTCTTCTTTATATTTCACAGCTTTTTCTTTCCACCCATTATTTGGCCCTCTTAAGCTGTAGTAGTTTGTGCCCAGAGAGGTTTTTAATGGTTCAGCCTAGGAAGGTGATTGCATTATTCATTGTCATCTCCTTTTGATCTCCTGTCTGACGGCTGTAGGCGCTGGTTCTCTATCCAGAAAAATCAACTGGTCTACCAGAAGAAATTCAAGGTGAATTTCTGAAAGCCCCTGCTTTACTTTTCAATGCATTTTTAATAGCAATCCATGCAGACACAAAGAGAACAAAAAACACACACACACTTTCATAGGCTGACCGTGTCCTATTCCCTCTCTCAGGAGCAGCCCACCGTGGTGATGGAGGACCTGCGTCTGTGCACAGTGAAGGTCTGCGCTGACAACGAGAGACGATTCTGCTTTGAGGTGGTCTCACCGTCCAAGTGAGTGTACTGTCTGTGTACATGCAGTTTGTCTGTGTGTGCTGATGTTGCCATTGATGTTAGTTTTGGGCGTGTGGTATTTACATAGTAATCGTGTGTGTGTGTGTGTGTGTGTGTGTGTGTGTGTAGGAGCTGTCTGTTGCAGGCGGACTCAGAGCGTCAGCAGCAGGGCTGGATCAGTGCTGTCCAGAACAGCATTGCCTCAGCCTTCCAGGAACGCAGAGAAGACCCACACAGCCCAGTGAGAACACACACACCTTATTTATTCACTCTGTGTTGGGGAGTAATGTAACTACATGTAGTTCAACTAGTAATGTAACTACATGTAGTTCAACTAGTAATGTAACTACATTTTGCAGTAGCTTGGTTGTAGTTGAACTAAATTTAAATCTAGGTAGTGGTTTCAGTAGTTAATCACTTTTTTCCTATGTAGCGGTGTAGCTAACGACTGGAACTACTTTTATTGCTAAATAAAATATTTGGCAGCAGCCCTGCCTAATTGTCATTTAAACACATTTTTTGTGTGTTTAATAGGCTAAATTACACATTCGGTTAACATATGACCGCAAAGGGATCTCTTCTTGCAATTTGTAGTCTATGACATTTCAGATTTACATGTGATCATTTTCACGAAGTAGTTTGGATGCATTGAACTATTTTTCCAAAGTAACTTTAGTTAAGTAAACTATACTCTTAGTGTAGCTATAGTGGAGCTTAACTTGTTCCAGTGTGAAGTAATTGGTAGCTTGGTAGATTATTTAGCTTCCCCAACACACGACACTTGTATTTTCAGAAGCAGAGTTGTAACTCATTGTCTAAAGAAAGTGCAGTGATCAACACTCATTCCATATGTTTGTGCTTATCTCTCTCTGTCTCTCTGTCTCTCTGTCTCTCTGTCTCTCTGTCTCTCTGTCTCTCTGTCTCTCTGTCTCTCTGTCTCGTTCTCTCTCTTTCTCTGTGTCTCGTTCTCCCCCACTCTCTCTCTCTCTCGTTCTCCCCCACTCTCTCTCTCTCTTTTGCTCTGTCTCGTTCTCCCCCACTCTCTCTGTCTCGTTCTCACCCACTCTCTCTCTCTTTCGCTGTCTCATTCTCCCTCACTCTCTCTCTCTTTCGCTCTCTTGTTCTCCCCCTCTCTCTCTCTTTCGCTCTCTCTCGTTCTCCCCCACTCTCTCTCTTTCGCTCTCTCTCGTTCTCCCCCACTCTCTCTCTTTCGCTCTCTCTCGTTCTCCCCCACTCTCTCTCTCTCTCTCGTTCTCCCCCACTCTCTCTCTTTCTCTCTCTCTCTCGTTCTCCCCCACTCTCTCTCTTTCTCTCTCTCTCGTTCTCCCCCACTCTCTCTCTTTCGCTCTGTCTCGTTCTCCCCCACTCTCTCTCTGTCTCTCTCACACACACACACACACACACACACACACACACACACACACACACACACACACACAGAGGGAGCGTTGCAGCTCCGTGTCGGGCAGCCCAGGAGGAGGGGTGTTTGGGGATCAGGAGAAGACGGGGGGCCGCGAGGCTCTGGATCAGGTCCAGGCCATCCCGGGGAACAGGCAGTGCTGCGACTGTGGAGAGCCTGGTCCGGACTGGGCCTCTATCAACCTGGGGATCACCCTCTGTATCGTCTGTTCTGGGATACACAGGTAGGATACACACACACACACACACACACACACACACACACACACACACACACACACACACACACACACATTAATATTTAACATAACTCCCTTCTTCTCGGTGTCCTTCTGACAGGAGTCTGGGTGTCCACTTCTCTAAAGTACGCTCCCTCACCCTGGACTCCTGGGAACCAGAGCTGGTCAGGGTAAGACTATGTACATGCTCTAAGCAGATATGGCTTTCTTGAAGAAAATATTATCTTAATTCATAGCTTTTTTTTCATACAATGTAAAGACAATTCTTAAAGCTGCAATATGCACTTTTTTGGCGACCTGACCAAAAGCACATAGAAAGGTGAGTAATAGATATGTCATTCTCATTGAAAGCAAGTCTAAGAAGCAGTAGATATGTTCTATGTGCGCTATTTCTATGCTTCCCAGTCTTAAGTTTCATTTTTGCGTCTTTTACTTTCAGTTTTATACAACAGCTTCAAACAGATGGTACAATGAATGAGTCACTACACGTGCTTGTTTTGTCACATAAACTGTAATTAGGCGAACTATTCACATTTTTGCAACCAGGACATTTCTGCGTATTGCACCTTTTTAAAGTAAGTAATTGTGCCCTCTCTGTCTCTCTGTCTCTCTGTCTCTCTCTGTCTCTTTCTGATGTAGTTGATGTGTGAGTTGGGAAACACAGCCATCAACAGGATCTACGAGGCGCGGATTGATGAGATCACCATCAAGAAACCCCACCCGTCCAGTCCAAGGTATGAACTCTCGTCTTCGTTCCTCGGGTCCTGAGTCGTCACCCTTCAATGACACGTTAACTCTCACCCAGACATTACAGATTTCCCAGTGTTACAGTTTGATTTAAATGTTTATTAAGTATAGTGGAACAGAACGTTCAGATATAAATACAGAACGGACATGATTCTATTGTATATAGAGTAGTTATATACAGTATCAGTCAAACGTTTTGAGTGGGCAAAGCTGTCATCATGGCAAAGGGTTGAGACTTTGAAGAATCTCAAATATAAAATATATTTTGATTTGTTTAACACTTTTTTGGTTACTACATGATTCCATATGTGCTATTTCATAGTGTTGATGTCTTCACTGTTATTCTACAATGTAAAAAATTAAGTTAGACCCCGGAATGAGTAGGTGTCCAAACTTTTGACTGGTACAAGCACCTGGTATAAGAACATCACTCTTCATCCCCCTCTGGTGTCATAATTTGAAACTACAGGGAGATTGTAACTTTTTTTCGTATTGCACTATACATACAGCTAAATGCAGGCTAACCTTTTTTCTTTACTCAATTTGACGATATTAGTTCTGCTCAAATCTTTATTCAAACGCTTTCATCGGTTAAATGATCTAGCTTCCTCTTTTCCTCTCCTTTGCTGCACCCCAGACAGGAAGTTACACAGGTACACGACGACGACGGCTGTGGTTTGTGTTGTAAACTAAACTGTCCCCCGGAAATGTGCTGTGCAGTTGCATGGTTTTGTCTGTGTGTGTGTTCAGGATGTACAGTAGTATGCATGCAGTCAAGTGTGTTGTCAAATAGTAGTACAGTGAGGCCTGGTTTGTCAAGTTTGAATTGAACTGAATTTACCTGCTGTGTGAAATTTTAGAATGTGGTTTTAGAATGTGCATTACTGTGTATGAAGTGCATTTTGATTCAATTTTTTTTTCCTATAAATAAAAATGCTTTTAAGCAGAAGGTCATGACACTTTTTTACAGAATTTTTCTCTTTCATATTCTCTCTCTTTTTTTCTCTTTTTTTCTCTTTTTTTCTCTTGCTCTCTTTTTCTCTTTCTCTCCCGCTCTCTCTCTCTCGCTCTCTCTTTCTCTCTCTCTCTCCCGCTCTCTCTCTTTCTCTCTTTCTCTTTCTCTCTGTCTCTGTCTCTCTCAGGGGTGATAAGGAGTCGTGGATTCGTTCTAAGTTTGTGGAGAAGAAGTTTATCCAGAAGCTCCCGGAGACGGGCCGTAACATTCCACTGCGGCGCTCCAGCGCCCGGAGGACCAGAGCAAACACCCAGGAGAGGCCAGCCGGCTCACGACCACCACTCAAACCCAAACCCAACCGGGCCACCCTGCCACGACTCCCAGGTACTGGACGGGACATACACGCTTGTCTGATTTACACTATAGGGCCGAGCCGAGCTGTACCGGGCTGGCCAACAGAGTTCTTTTAGCAGATCAGGTATGCAAATCATGGTGTACAGATATGTTTCTGTCGACAGTCTACTGATGGACTGGTAGGTGTTGAAGTTTTTGAAGTCCTAAAACCGTACACCTGTGTGTACAGGTCAGGAATGTAAACAGTGCATGTGCTGTGGGTTAGGAGTGAATGAAATATTTCCACATTGTTCAACCTGGCTGCATGCACGCTAGTACCTACATACACACAGAAATCATCTGTGACCTTGGTGACTAAGCAGTAAGCTGTGGTACACACCCTGTGTCTATTGTTATAATCAGCACAAACCTGTAATATGGTGGCCTGCTGCTATGCTGAATATCTCTCTGTCTCCTCTATCCCTCTCTGTCTCTCTTCTCTGTCTCTTCTCTCTCTGTCTCTTCTCTCTCTGTCTCTTCTCTGTCTCTTCTCTCTCTGTCTCTTCTCTGTCTCTTCTCTCTCTGTCTCTTCTCTCTCTGTCTCCTCTCTCTCTCTCTCTCTCTGTCTCTGTCTCTGTCTCTGTCTCTGTCTCTGTCTCTCTCTCTCTGTCTCTTCCCCTCAGGGCTCAACCAGAGTGATATTTTTCAAAAGAACAACACCGGCATTCACAAAGGTGACACACACACACATTTACATTTGAGTCATTTAGCAGATGCTCTTATCCAGAGCGACTTACACTAGTGAGTGCATACATTTTCATACTTTTTTTCACACACACCAAAACAAACTAAACAGCACATTAAACCCCCTCGTCATCCCTCCATACACAGATGGTGAAGATGATGATGATGAAGAGGAGGACCTGTCTGGTCTTCATCCCGGGGCGTTGTTATATCGGTCTGCAGCGCTGCAGCATTTCCCTGTCATGGCCGACGCCCTGGCCCACGGAGCCGACGTCAACTGGGTCAACACAGCCGAGGAGTCCAGCACCCCACTCATACAAGCCGTCACCGCGGTGAGTGAGTGAGAGATCACTGTGGCGAGGACGTGAGTGGGTGTGTGTCTACGTTCAGAAGAGAGAGACGCTGGTTTGTGTGAATTCTTACCTCCACTCTGGCCCCTGTCTCTCCAGAACTCGCTGGCAGCGTGTGAGTTCCTGCTACAGAACGGGGCCAATGTCAACACAGCAGACAGCAACGGGAGAGGACCCCTACACCATGCCACTATACTGGGACACACTGGGTAGGACAGACACGTGTACACACACACACACACACACGCACACACTAACCTCGTCTCTATCTCCCAGGCTGGTGTGTCTGTTCCTGAAGAGAGGGGCGGACTACAACGCCAGAGACCACACCCAGAAAGACCCCATCACCATTGCCGTGGAGACCGCCAACGCTGACATCGTCACCCTGTGAGTATAAGTATTAGTTGATTTGTTGACACTAGAACGATTGATTGATTGATTGATTGATACAGCAGAATTTCCTCACCATCCTTCTACTATCCCCATAACAGGCTGCGAATCGCCAAGATGAACAAGGAGATGCGGGAGATGGACGGAGCCTTTGGCCAACCAGGTCACTCAATGGGACAGGGAGTGGGCGGGACAGGGAGTGGGATAGGCCAAACCAGGAAGGGACTTCAGGCCTTGAAGAACCAACTGAGTGGATGGGCACTGGGGGGAGGGCAGAATGAGTAGAGAGAGGGGGCCTTGCATCGTAATTGATGGAGAGAACCGAGGGAGGAAAAGGGGTACTGCTGAGGTGCATAGGCTACTCGGCTAACTAGACATGTTCCCAGAACCCCCAATAAATTGGGACGAGACAGTTCTCTGAAACATTGTTAGAACGTTTACAGTCGAGCATGATATGTTTTGATAGATTTTCTGGAATCGTTGCTAGGCCCTTCTAAGAGTGTTTTCAGAAAGAACATTCTCGGAATACAATTTTGACAAAGAGGTTAGGGGAACGTATATGGGGACGGTTCTTGAAACGGAGAATTGTTACTGGCTATGGACGATTTGCTGTACCTCCAGTAGAGGGAGTAGAGTAAATGAAGTTTGACTAGAAGGATAACTAGAATACAGGGTAAATGTATGAACAAGCAGCTTCTATACTGTAGTCTTTCTGTGGGAAGAGGTGGCCATTTTGGATATATAATACTACAGGGAAAAGAGAGGACATACTGTAGAAGAAGAGGATGTTTTAAAGAGTGTTTGTGTAATGACATGCATGTCCACGTTGCACTTCGATGTACAGTGAATGAACGCACGGTCAGCCGTCCTGCACTTTACAGCCCATGTTGGCTCTATGTAGATCACCGTATGATAACACTGAGCAATGGCCATGTTTAACATCTATTTATACCAGTGGAGGCTGGTGAGAGGAGCTATAGGAGGACGGGCTCATTGTAATGGCTGGAATGGAATCAGTGGAACGGAGTTTACGTATGTTTGATACCGTTCCAAAATTCCATTCCAGCCATTACAATGAGCCCGTCCTCCTCTAGCTTCTCTCACCAGCCTCCACTGATTTATACTTATATGTATTACAGTGTACAGCTCTATGTGGTCCTATGTATGCATGTATTGTATGATTACACAGTATGCTGCCTGAAAGAAGCAGGAATCAGATTGTTTGGGTGCAGTTGATGTATGTCTCTCCATGTACATTTTATGCACCTTGCGTAGTCTAATGTAGTCTGCTGTTTGTCATTGTCATAAGTTCAGTCCAGCACCAAATGTTTTTTTTCACTTGAGGGTTTTCCCATTATGTTTGCCCTATCCCCAGGCTTATTTGAACCTTTTCAAACCAGTTCCTCTTTTGTCGCACCTAAGCGGTTATTGTTGTGTTCAACCTGTTTCAATGTGTATACACGCTGCCCACTGTTTAGCATTGCTTTTGCTCGACCATAACACCAATGTTACTGAGAACATGAAGCTGTGTAGAAAGGAATGAGCCACTCTGTCCATTTTGAAGTTGAGTGTTTTCCACACGGCTCCTGGTCCACTAGTGGGTTGTGTTGTCGCCGGTCTTAGGCTGCTATTAGGACAATCCACAATGAACAATGCTTAAACATTTGGGAACCACTGGTCTAAACCCTAGCCGGTGGGCCTAGCCGGTGGGCCTAGCCAGTGGGCCTAGCCGGTGGGCCTAGCCGGTGGGCCTAGCCAGTGGGCCTAGCCAGTGGGCCTAGCCGGTGCAACAGATTTGGGCTGGAAAGGGAACGGTGGACTCAAGGTGGAGAGCTTCAACCTTACTGTGCTGTGTTGTATGAGAAAGAAAGTGTACCATCCATTCCCCCATGGCCAAACTGTCAGCCAAGTCAACGTTATTTACTCCAGTATTGACACAATATTTCACCATTTCAAATAGGCCTATTTCCTGGTTTGAAATATCCCAACTCAAATAATCTGTCTGGCTCTGGAGGACTAGTGCTGTGATTCCCATGTCATGTGCTCTGAGATGCTCAACTTGTCTGTCAGTCTCTGATGTGCACTGCTTTTTCATTGTTGTCGTGTGAGCCTTTTGTGTTTGTCCAATGAGGCGACCGCCTGTTCTGCACTGCTTGCACAGTGTGTCCCCTGATGCCCCTGCTTAACAGTGCCACAGGTAAACGGCGTGTGCGTGCGTGTCTGCTTGTAGTAGTAATGTGGATACATTTGAGGGAGAGAAAAGGGGGTGTATGAGGACAGAAATGTACAGCCATTTTTATGAACGTAAAAAAAAAAGTCACTCTCTTCCTTAATGTTCTTGTCATGTCTTGTTTTCCTCAGGTGATGAAACGTACCAGGACATCTTCAGGGACTTCTCTCACATGGCCTCTAACAACCCAGAGAAGCTCAAACGGCGCAGCACAGATTTTAAGACTTGACCTACCCCAACTGCTGTTTCTTTTACATACTGTTGTTATGCTGTTTTCCTTGTCTTACACACACACACACACACACACGCTGGCCACCTGCTCTGCGTTAGGTCGTAGCTCAGCTGGTCATTACTCCTAGTAGAGCCTCCAGTCCCAACAGTAATGTCTTTGTGTTTGGCTGCCAGAGGCAAACACTCAGGCTAAGTGGCTGTAGGAGAGAGAACAAGATGTACAGCCTAATAATGACAGCTAACACAGTAAAAACTTCCCATTTTATAGGATTGATTTCATAATTTCATTTGCTTTCCTGTAGCCTTTGGGGCCATCCGTCCTAATCTCGTCTTGTTGACTCGGCTACAACTAGGTTTCCCAAAACTAGAACAAAAAAAGTTGCCTTTGTTGTTGATTTGTATGGTTTTTGATTGTACAGAACATTGAGAAGGCTCAATGTGACAAAACAAAATGAGCACACAAAGGGTCAAATTGTTGTATATGCTCTTGTACTTCATTTCTGATGTGATGTATTGTCTTTGTGTTAATATTTTTTTTTTTTGTATTGGCTGCCTGAGGTACCAGAGCTGTATTTCGTACGGACGATTAAAATACCAGAGTTCATTTAATATACTCAATTATCAAGCAGTAAAACACTTAATTCACTGCATCCTCCAGAAATGTGTAGCAACCACTCATATATCATTAAAATGTATTGTGTTCAATTCAATGATTCATCCCTCATCCAGACACGCATTGGTGCCAATAGTTGGATTATTGGTCTTCTCGACCATATGGTTCCTAACCACAGGGCTATTGACCATCTATGTCCACTAGGTGGCAACACCATGTCATTGCAGTAACCTCTGAACAACAGTTAACAATATTGAGGAGAAAATAAACACTTTTTATTAAATCAGCATAAAAAAACAGAATATTCCTAAAATAACACCAATGTAGATGTGCCATACACATACGCCTACTGGGTAGGTGGGTACTGTTGATTGAAGAAGAGGAACCTGTAGGCACATAGTCCTGCTTGCCTTACCTGAAACAGTTCTCTTTCAAAATGGCCGAAGAGAATATATTAGGTGACTTGCGGAATGTCAACAGGTCTACCTTTGACCTATTGGCAAGTCACCAATGTCAACTGTCTATGAAGCATTACTGAGACAGCAGCCGCGGAGCAATACTGTAGAGAGTACAAACTAACACTGGGATCCTTATCCATTTACCAAACATGCCTGTTGTTACCTCGTGCCTTGCATTACGCCTGGGAAAAAAACACTTAATTTTGCTCTACTAACCCCATTGCCATAGTCTGAACTAGGGTTGCACATTTTGGGGAATATTCAGAAGTGGAAACTTTCCCGTGGGAATTAATGGGAAAATATGGGAATTAATATTAATACCATTTAAATGTAGATGTTTTTTGCATTGGAAATATTTACCATATAAGAAGACAAACAAACCTTTTACCTTATCATAAGTAGACATAATTACAAATGATTAAATCCTTCCAACAGAAAAATAAAATGTAGTTATCAATTCAACTTTAATTAAAAACGACTCTTCACATGGGATGATTTCACTGAACAACAAAAGAAAGGGAATATTGAATGATCCCCAATGATCCATCGCATCTCCTAAAAATGTTTTCAACATACATCTGTAAAATGATAGTCTAGAAACTAAAGCTTTGGTTGTCTTCCTCTCAGGCTTCCATGTCTTCTCCCTGGACCTCCTCAATGTCCACCTCTTGAACATCAGACGGAGGCCTCATCTTCACTGTCACTTTCCAACCTTGTTGAGGATGGCTCATTGTCAGGCTCAAAAAGCCTCAAATTTCCCCGGATGGCCACACATTTTTCAACCCTTGTATTTGTCAGCCTGTTGTGTGCTTTGATGTGTGTGTTCCAAAACAAGGACGAGTTGCGCTCTGAGGCGGCTGATGTTGGTGGGATTTGGAGGATGATGGAGGCAACAGGGGAAAGAGCCTCAGATCCACAAAGTCCCTTCCACCAGGTGGCTGATGAGATATGTTGGCACGACTGCCATATTGCATCTCCAGCCCAAAGCCCTTGCTTGGAAGTGTACGTCGCCAGACTACCAAGAACCTTGCCCTCATCCAGGCCAAGGTGGCGAGACAGTAGTGATGACACCATAGGCCTTGTTGATCTCTGCACCAGACAGGATGTTCTTGCCAGCATACTTGTGGTTCAACATGTACGCTGCGGTGAGTATGGGCTTCAGGCAGAAGTCTTCACACTTTTTGATGTATTTCAGAACGGCAGTTTCCTCTGCTTGGAGCAGCAGTGAAGTGGACAGGGCAGTAGGGATTTCTTCTCTTACATCTGCAAGCAGAGTCTGAACATCAGACAGGATGGCATTGTCTCCTTCAATCCGTGCAATGGCTACTGCTATAGGATTCAGGCTGCTTACCACTCGCTCCCAAAATACATCATCCAGGAGGATCCTCTTGATGAGGCTGTCCATATCGGCAGACTGTGATATGGCCATTTCTTGGAGAGTCCTTCCCCTCCAGGAGACTGTCAAACATGATGACAACACCACCCCAATGGGTGTTGCTGGGCAGCTTCAATGTGGTGCTCTTATTCTTCTCACTTTGCTTGGTGAGGTAGATTGCTGCTATAACTTGATGACCCTTCACATACCTAACTATTTCCTTGGCTCTCTTGTAGAGTGTATCCATTGTTTTCAGTGCCATGGTGTCCTTGAGGAGCAGATTCAATGCATGAGCAGCACAGCCAATGGGTGTGACATGAGGGTAGGACTCCTCCACTTTAGACCAAGCAGCCTTCATGTTCGCAACATTCTGTCTCCAGTGCAAATACCTTCTGTGGTCCAAGGTCATTGATGACTGCCTTCAGCTCATCTGCAATGTAGAGACCGGTGTGTATGTTGTCCCTTGTGTCTGTGCTCTTGTAGAATACTGGTTGAGGGGTGGAGATGTAGTTAATTATTCCTTGCCCATGTAACATTTGACCACCCATCCGAGATGATCGCAATACAGTCTGCTTTCTCTATGATTTGCTTGAACTCTGTTGAACTCTGCATCCAGCAAATGAGTAGATAAAGCATGTCTGGTTGGAGTGGTGTATATGGGGCGAAGAACATTCAGAAATCTCTTCCATTACACATTGCCTGTGAGCATCAGAGGTGAACCAGTTGCATACACAGCTCAAGCAAGACATTCATCAGCATTTTTCTGACTACGTTCCTGCGTTGAGTCAAAAAAAACTTTGATTCCAGGAGGACCATGAGCTGTTGCGATCAATGAGGTGTCTGATTCATCATTTTCACCTCGAATAGAAGTAGAGGGAGTTTTGTTGCTTGTTGTGAGCACTGAGGGAACTTTATGCACTTGGCCAGATGATTTTGCATCTTTGTTGCATTATTCACATATGATTTGGCACAGTATTTGCAAATCTACACAGCTTTTCCTTTTACATTAGCTGCAGTGAAATGTATCCACACATCAGATAGGAAAATGCCACGGGCACTATATATTTTTTAAATGTGTACAAAAACAACAAATACAATTCCATGTACAGATAAATAGTTAGGCAGTTAGATTAAACAATTCCTTTGTAAGATAAATGCTTGAAAATGAAACATGTATGGAAACAGGTGAATTAACACTCAGTTAGCAGGCTCAAGCAAGCTAAAACCCACATGGTAGCAAAAACTAGCAGAGATTGTTAACAAGTTAGAAATGATGTAAACACACTTTGATGTAGACTACTATTTAGTGCTAGTTAGTTTTTAATGCTAGTTAGTTTTTGCTACCATGTGGGTTTTAGCTAGTTAACAAAAAGATGATGTATGACATAAAATATATTTACCCCACCCAGTATTGAAATCAAAACTTACCAGAAAGCATGTAGTCCTTGGCTCAGACAGTGTAGTGGTGTGGGCTCAGTAGCATCTCATTAGTGTGCAAGATCTTGAGAATCAGCTGTACATGTGATGGACGAGTGTACTGTACATGTTTTTTATTTTTTTTATTTCACCTTTATTTAACCAGGTAGGCAAGTTGAGAACAAGTTCTCATTTACAATTGCGACCTGGCCAAGATAAAGCAAAGCAGTTCGACAACATACAAAAACACAGAGTTACACATGGAGTAAAACAACATACAATCAATGATGCAGTAGAAAAAAAAAAAGACTATATACAATGTGAGCAAATGATGTGAGATAAGGGAGGTGAAGGCAAAAAAATGCCATGGTGGCAAAGTAAATAAAGTATGGCAAGAAAAACACTGGAATGGTAGATTTGTAGTTTGAAGAAAGTTAAAAGTTAAAATATAAATAATATGATGCAAAGGAGCAAAATAAATAAAATAAATAAATACAGTAGGGGAAGAGGTAGTTGTTTGGGTTAAATTATAGATGGGCTATGTACAGGTGCAGTGATCTGTGAGCTGCTCTGACAGCTGGTGCTTAAAGCTAGTGAGGGAGATAAGTGTTTCCAGTTTCAGAGATTTTTGTAATTCGTTCCAATCATTGGCAGCAGAGAACTGGAAGGAGAGGCGGCCAAAGGAGGAATTGGCTTTGGGGGTGACCAGAGAGATATACCTGCTGGAGCGCGTGCTACAGGTGGGTGCTGCTATGGTGACCAGTGAGCGGAGATAAGGGGGGACTTTACCTAGCAGGGTCTTGTAGATGACCTGGAGCCAATGTGTTTGGCGACGATTATGAAGTGAAGGCCAGCCAACGAGAGCATACAGGTCGCAGTGGTGGGTTGTATATGGGGCTTTGGTGACAAAACGGATGGCACTGTGATAGACTGCATCCAGCTTGTTGAGTAAGGTATTGGAGGCTATTTTGTAAATGACATCGCCGAAGTCGAGGATTGGTAGGATGGTCAGTTTTACGAGGGTATGTTTGGCAGCATGAGTGAAGGATGCTTTGTTGCGAAATAGGAAGCCAATTCTAGATTTCACTTTGGATTGGAGATGATTGATGTGAGTCTGGAAGGAGAGTTTACAGTCTAACCAGACACCTAGGTATTTGTAGTTGTCCACAAATTCTAAGTTAGAACCGTCCAGAGAAGTTATGCTGGATGGGTGGGCAGGTGCAGGCAGCGATCGGTTGAAGAGCATGCATTTAGTTTTACTTGTGTTTAGGAGCAGTTGGAGACCACGGAAGGAGAGTTGAATGGCATTGAAGCTCGTCTGGAGGGTTGTTAACACAGTGTCCAAAGAAGGGCCAGAAGTATACAGAATGGTGTCGTCTGCGTAGAGGTGGATCAGAGATTCACCAGCAGCAAGAGCGACATCATTTATGTATACAGAGAAAAGAGTTGGCCCAAGAATTGAACCCTGTGGTACCCCCATAGAGACTGCCAGAGGTCCAGACAGTAGGCCCTCCGATTTGACACACTGAACTCTGTCAGAGAAGTAGTTGGTGAACCAGGCGACGCAATCGTTTGAGAAACCAAGGCTACTAAGTCTGCCAAAGAGGATGTGGTGATTAACAGAGTCAAAAGCTTTGGCCAGGTCAATGAATACGGCAGCACAGTATTGTTTCTTATCGATGGCGGTTACGATGTCGTTTAGGATCTTGAGCGTGGCTGAGGTGCACCCATGACCAGCTCTGAAACCAGATTGCATAGCGGAGAGGGTGCGGTGGGATTCGAAATAGTCGGTAATCTGTTTGTTGACTTGGCTTTCGAAGACCTTAGAAAGGCAGGGTAGGATGGATATAGGTCTGTAGCAATTTGGGTCAAGAGTGTCACCTCCTTTGAAGAGGGGGATGACAGCAGCTGCTTTCCAATCTATGGGAATCTCAGACGACACGAAAGAGAGGTTGAACAGGCTAGTAATAGGGGTTGCAATAATTTCGGCAGATAATTTTAGAAAGAAAGGGTCCAGATTGTCAAGCCCAGCTGATTTGTAGGGGTCCAGATTTTGCAGCTCTTTCAGAACATCAGCTGAATGGATTTGGGAGAAGGAGAAATGGG
Organism: Salmo trutta; assembly: GCF_901001165.1. Classification (NCBI taxonomy): domain Eukaryota; kingdom Metazoa; phylum Chordata; class Actinopteri; order Salmoniformes; family Salmonidae; genus Salmo; species Salmo trutta. The sequence goes on along the minus strand of NC_042961.1, from coordinate 46,935,058 downwards.
GGAGGCTTGGGCGAGTAGCTGTGGGGGGTGCAGTGCTGTTGAATGCAGTAGGGGTAGTTAGGTGGAAAGCATGGCCAGCCGTAGAAAAATGCTTATTGAAATTCTCAATTATAGTGGGCTTATCGGTGGTGACAGAGTTTCCTATCCTCAGTGCAGTGGGCAGTTGGGAGGAGGTGTTCTTATTCTCCATGGACTTTACAATGTCCCAGAACTTTTTAGAGTTGGAGTTGCACGAAGCAAATTTCTGTTTGAAAAAGCTAGCCTTGGCGTTTCTAACTGCCTGTGTGTATTGGTTTCTAACTTCCCTAAAAAGTTGCATATCGCGGGGGCAGTTCGATGCTAATGCAGAACGCCACAGGATATTTTTGTGTTGGTTAAGGGCAGTCAGGTCTGGGGAGAACCAAGGGCTATATCTGTTCCTGGTTCTAAATTTCTTGAAAGGGGCATGCTTATTTAAGATGGAGAGGAAGGCATTTAAAAAAAATTACCAGGCATCCTCTACTGACGGGATGAGGTCAATATCCTTCCAGGATACCAGGGACAGGTCGATTAGAAAGGCTTGCTCGTTGAAATGTTTCAGGGAGCGTTTGACAGTGATGAGTGGAGGTCGTTTGACCGCTGACCCATTACGGGTGCAGGCAATGAGGCAGTGATCGCTGAGATCTTGGTTGAAAACAGCAGAGGTGTAATTAGAGGGCACATTGGTTAGGATGATATCTATGAGGGTGCCAGTGTTTGCGGCTTTGGGGTTGTACCTGGTGGGTTCATTAATAATTTGTGTGAGATTGAGGGCATCAAGCTTGGATTGTAGAATGGCTGGGGTGTTAAACATGTCCCAGTTTAGGTCGCCTAGTAGCACGAGCTCTGAAGATAGATGGGGGGCAATCAGTTCACATATGGTGTCCAGAGCACAGCTAGGGGCCGAGGGGGGTCTATAGCAGGCGGCAATGGTGAGAGACTTGTTTTTGGAGAGGTGGATTTTTAAAAGTAGAAGTTCAAATTGTTTGGGTACAGACCTGGATAGCAGGACAGAACTCTGCAAGCTATCGCTGCAGTAGATTGCAACACCGCCCCCTTTGGTCGTTCTATCTTGTCTGAAAACGTTGTAGTTAGGGATGAAGATTTCACAGTTTTGGTGGACTTCCTAAGCCAAGATTCAGACACAGCTAGGACATCCGGGTTGGCAGAGTGTGCTAAAGCAGTGAATAAAACAAACTTAGGGAGGAGGCTTCTAATGTTAACATGCATGAAACCAAGGCTATTACGGTTACAGAAGTCATCAAAAGAGAGCGCCTGGGGAGTAGGTGTGGAGCCAGGCACTGCAGGGCCTGGATTCACCTCTACATCCCCAGCGGAGCAGAGAAGAATAAGTATGAGGGTACGGCTAAAAGCTATAAGAATTGGTCGTCTGTGACGTCCAGAATAGAGAGAAAAAGGAGCAGGTATCTGGGGGCGATAAAATAGCTTCAAGGTATAATGTACAGACAAAGGTATGGTGGGATGTGAGTACAGAGGAGGTAAACCTAGGCATTTAGTGATTATGAGAGAGATATTGTCTCTAGAAACATCATTGAAACCAGAAGATGTCATAGCATGTGTGGGTGGAGGAACTGAGAGGTTGGATAAGGTATAATGAGCAGGGCTAGAGGCTCTACAGTGAAATAAGCCAATAAACACTAACCAGAACAGCAATGGACAAGGCATATTGACATTAAGGAGAGGCATGCTTAGCCGAGTGATCAGAGGGTCCAGTGAGATTCAGACAGCTAGCCGGGCCGTAGGTAGCAAGCTGGTGGAAGATGGGAGGGAGGTCTGTTTTTAGCCGCCTCGTGCGTTTCCGTCTGTGGGTTAGTGGGGTTCCGTGTGGAAGGGGGGACCTGTCCAAGTTGGCAAAAATAGTTATAGTGGCCCAAGAAAAGTGTCCGACAGACCTATTCAGATCGCAGCCGAAAAGACAGCTAACGATTAGCTGGCCGCAGATGGGCGATCAGGTTACGTCGCGACGGAGGGGCCCGTTGGACAACTCCCTCGGGCAGATAACGTCGGTGATCCAGTCGTGAAGACCCAATGGGGCTCCGCATCGGCAGTAAAACGGGTCAGGATAGGTGAGTTGTAGCCCAGGAGACACTTCAGCTGGCTAGCTCAGGAATAGCCCACGAGTGGCTGACGGAACTCTTCAGCTGGCTAGCTAGCTAGCTCCGTAATAGTGTGTGTTAATTCCGTGACCGACGTTGCCAATAGTCACTCAGGTAGCAGCTAGTTAGCTGCAAGATCCAGGTGTAAATGTCCAGAGCCTGCGGTAGAAATCGAGGAAAGGAGAGAGAATAGGTCCGATATGCTCTGGTCTGAGTCGCGCTGTACAAAAAACTGGCGATAGCTTTTCGAGCTAATGGATAGCTGAGGACAGCTAACCGTAGCTAGCTGAACTTCAACGTTAGCCAGTGAAAATGGCTAACCTCTGGCTAGCTTCTGTCGTGGAATTCAGATGAGGTAAATAATACTTTTTTTTTTAATTGATGAGGCGGGTTGCAGGAGAGTGCTTTGAGGTGTGATGGAAGAATGCACTGTGCATGCAGAGGGTTGTAATTCCATTGAATTGGGGATAGTTTAACCAAAATATGCCACAAAACCTAGAATTTCCTTATGTGTATCCCACAAAAAAGGTTCACTATAATAAGCTAACTTTTTAGATTAATTTAAGCAAAATTCCAAATTCCAGGGCTTAAATTCCCATGAAAAATGTTCTGAAAAATTCCGGAAATTTACCCGGAAAGTTTCCGACCCTTTGCAACCCTAGTCTCAACTAACCCCACGACCATTGGCTCAACTTACCCAAAGGCAAACATTTTGACTATATTAGCCAACACAGCAACAAGGATGCACTTTCCTGCTAGGTTTAGTACTTCATATTGAAGCTTATAAAGACACCAACTGATATATAGCACAATCTTCTTTGGTTTAGATACAAGCATTATGAAATTCGTTTGACATGGTGAAAATCAGAGAATATATTAGGTGACTTGCAGAATGTAAACAGGTCTACCTTTGACCTATTGGCAGGTCACCAATGCAACTGTCTGGGATGTACCCAACTGTCTGTGAAGCATTACTGAGAAAGCAGCTGTGGAGCGATACCGTAGAGTACAAACTAACGCTGGGCTCCATATCCATTTACCAAACATACCTGTCAAACTGGGTCAGAAAATGACACATTTCAACTCAAATTCTGAGACTGTACAGCCATATAAGCATATTATATTTATCCAGAGGTATAGGTAGGTTTAGTTTGTGTGTACAATAATTCTGATGCAACAGCTCTGAATTATACACACTATATTGTGCATACTTTTTTTAACCTATTATGTCATTTGGGGCCTTGCTCTTTGGAGAATGTATATGGAACAAGACATATGTATGTTGATTTTGTTTTGTTGTGCTTTGTTAGTTCCAGCCTCACAGATGCATTGGAAGTATACGCCTGTCTCTAGGGGAGAGGGCTTGGTGGCGCCCCAGTTTTAACCTCTCAGACGTGGAGAATTAAGGCACACATGCAAAGGTTTACGTTCATACTGTTTTCTAACCACCCTACTACATTTAATACCAAGTTCCCACAAAATATTTTGCAATTTAGGCTCACATGCCAAAGTGTACAGTCTGTCCTGAGGTTGTCGTCAAGATGATTCCGGTTAGCCTTCCAGCCCTGCTCCAGTGCTAATGAGCTAGAGACTTAATGCTAGCCCCGGGAACCATTACCCTTTTGCCCCTGTGAAAGGTCAGGGGAAGGACACTTGCGGTAGTTTAGCTTTAGTTCAATGGCTAACTGGCAAGGTTTCTTTATGCGTTTACACCATGTCCTTATGTTGGTGATAGCAACTCATAAAGTCTTTGTGAAGAAGGTTCAGGATGTTCTGTTTTCTGACTTTGTTAGACCATGTTCTCAGAAACTTTTTGGTTTCTAGAAAGTTCCCACCAAGTGATTTGGGTTTAACTGAATTCTTCCGATTGGTAAGGCTTCACGCGTGTTCACAATCAGCGGACCACTGGTTCGAGCCCAGTATGGGGACAGAAACAGTGGAGGAAGCAAAGCTGGTAGCAGCTCAGTGACACAGGTTACATATATACAAATTTCTCTAGAAAATAAGGAGAGTAATAATTATGATGATTATGCATCCACTTTTCGGGGACCGCTGTGGTTACTGATAGGCTAATCCGATTCTAGGTGAAATTAGTTGAGCTATCTATTTATCTATCGGTAACTGACAAAATAAAGGAAACACTTGAGTAAATGAGGGATACAGGGTATATTGAAAGCAGGTCCTTCCACACAGGTGTGGTTCCTGAGTTAATTAAGCAAATAACATCCCATCATGCTTGGGGTCATATATACAAATGCCCAGTTGCCCATTATTTTGGCTACCATGGCTAGAAGAGATCGCAAAGACTTTGAAAGAGGGGTCTTAAAGGAGCATGGTGTTTTTAAAATGGTGTGTGTCACCAATCTCAACCGAATTGAACACTTATGGGAGATTCTGGAGCGCCGCCTGAGACAACGTTTTCCACCACCACCAACATAACGCCAAATTATGGAATTTCTCATGGAAGAATGTTGTCGCATCCCTCCAATAGAGTTCCGGACACTTGTAGAATCTATTCCAAGGCGCATTGGAACTGTTCTGGCGGCTCGTGGTGGCCCAACGCCCTATTAAGACACTTTACAGGGCCTACAGAAAGTATTTACATCCCTTGACTTTTTCCACATTTTGTTGTGTTACAACCTGAATTTAAAATAGATTGAATTGAGATTATTTTGTCACTGGCCTTCACACAATACCCCATAATGTCAAAGTGAAATGATGTTTATTTTTTTATGGCAAGCCTAAATAAGTTTAGGAGTACAAATGTGAAAAAATAAAGTTGCATGGACTCACTCTGTGTGCAAGAATAGTGTTTAACATGATTTTTTAATGACTACCTATCTATGTACCTCACAATTATCTGTAAGGTCCCTCAGTCGAGCAGTGAATTTCAAACAAATTCAACCACAAAGACGAGGGAGGTTTTCCAATGCCTTGCAAAGAAGGGCACATATTGGCAGATGGGTAAAAAATATATAAAAAAGCAGACACTGAATATCCCTTTGAGCATGGTGAAGTTATTAATTACACTTTGGATGATGTATCAATACACCCAGTCACTACAAAGATACAGGCGTCCTTCCTAACTCAGTTGCCGGAGAGGAAGGAAACCGCTCCGGGATTTCACCATGAGGCCAATGGAGACTTTAAAACAGTTAGAGTTTAATGGCTGTGATAGGAGAAAACTGAGGATGGATCAACTACATTGTAGTTACTCCACAATACTAACCTTATAGACAAAGTGAAAAGAAGGAAACTTGTAAATATACCAAAACATTTATCATATTTGCAACAAACATGCATCATGTTTGTAATACTGCAAAAAATGTGGCAAAGCAATTCACTTTTTGTCCTGAATGCAAAGTTATGTTTGGGGCAAATCCAATACAACACATTACTGAGTATCACTCTCCATATCTTCAAGCATAGTGGTGGCTGCATCATGTTATGTGTATGGTTGTAATCATTAAGACCTGGGGAGTTTTTCAGGATAAAAAAAACAGAATGGAGCTAAGCACAGGCAAAATCCTAGAGGAAACCTGATTCAGTCTGCTTTCCGCCAAATCTACACTGGAGTTGCTTACCAAGAAGACAGTGAATGTTCCTGAGTGGGTAATCTCCCCGGTCCCTCAAGAGAAGCAGAAATGGAAGAGAAAACTTTACTGATGTCAACAAAATTGTTGATGATGCATTCATTCTATCAATTTATGACATTCTGGTGAGCAAGGCTTAATTTAGTATTCTAGAGCACCAAGTAATGACAGAAGAGAAGCTGCATGTATCTAGTTATAGACAAGTTGACTAACAAATAGCCTACTTAATGTCGGAAATTATAAGCCGAAAAATATCATAATAGTCCCCCTCATCCCGTCAAAAAATCGTCCTGCCGTCCCTGGGCAAATTAGGAATATTTTGTTTATTCATGGATACAGAAATACTTATAAGCGGGATAGCAAAAGTGCATGTAAACATCTTATCCTGAATAAGACCTTAACTGGGATATGAGCTATTATCCGGAATACTATGTGCATCAGTGGTGGCTGGTGGAAGGAGCTATAGGAGAACGGCTCATTGTAGCCATTACAATGAGCCCATACTCCTATAGCTCTTCCCACCAGCCTCCTCTGGTGTACATGTGAACATAGTCACTGACAAAAGTATCAACTGACCAATTAGATTACCTAGAAGTGCTCTGCCAACCAAATCCAGATCATGATTGTCTTAGCCTGGTCCCAGATCTGTCAAATTGTTCGGCGGGACAATGACCAGAGGAGTTGGAAGACAGCACGAACAGATTTGGGTCGGGGGGAAAAAAATAGTCTAGCCCTCACCTTGCAAAAAAAGAAAGAAAAAAAACATGGAAATAAATGATGAACAAGAGAAATTCACATGAGAGTAACTACATACAATTTCAAAAGCACTTGATATTCAGTAAACAGAAGATTACGTCGATTGACTGAACTGAGAAAGTTCAGGAAATTAGGAGAGCACACTGTCAGTGAGTGACTACATGTCAGTAGGTAGCCTATTCCATACTTGCTTTGGGAAAACACCTTGTCCTTTGATGATCTTTTCAAAAACTTGGAAGTCTAGATATACACTGGAGTATATAAAACATTAAGAACACATGCTCTTTTCAAGATGTAGACTGAAAGCTACGATCCCTTGTCCACCACCCAAAGGGCATCCAGCCAACTTGACACAACTGTGGGAAGCATTGGAGTCAACATGGGCCAGCATCTCTGTGGAATGCTTTCGACACCTTGTAGAGTCCATGCCCCGACGAATTGAGGCTGCGCTTCCATCTACACTAAGCTCAATCTTTTGGAGTTCCTTTGGTGTTTAGTCCAAAATATATGATTGTATAATATTATTGTACATGAGGAATAGACAGTCTATATGAAGAGTTTTGTTCCAAAAACGCTATATCCACCCATTTTTCCATGTTTTTTTTCATCAGAAATGATTCCTTATGGGTATCTTCATGGGTGTAAAATATGACTGTTTTCCGACTTTTTAATGAATAGATTTTAGATGCGTTTAACTATTTCATTTATTTGCAAAACTATATATCCATTGTTTAGCTGGAATTTTGTACATTTGACTGCGATATGTGATTGTCTCACCTAACTATCTTAAGATGAATGCACGAACTGTAAGTCGCTCTGGATAAGAGCGTCTGCCAAATGACTGAAATGTCAAATGTAAATATTTTACAGCCCACAGATCTAATATTGCTATATTGATTAATTTTTTTTATATTGATGTAACAAATGTATCATTTGTGCAGTTCTTTATGAAAAGATGTCGTTATTTATTACATTTGACTGTGTTAAACCTAGCAGTACTACTTATTCCTCTGAGTGAGGCGGATATATAGCGTTTTGCAACAAAACATGATTATTTATCTCTCTGAAATGAAACCATCAAGTGATAGATTTTAAACAAATACATGTCTGTCATTGAATAACCCCATGCCTATTAGATAGTGAAAAACACACACCAATCTCTTTTAGAAGTTCTTTAAACTACAAAAGCTAATTTACAAACATTTCTGAAAAATGGATATATGGCGTTTTAGAATGAACCTCTTCATATCCTCATATGGGACTGTGGCCAGGAGTTGGTTAAATAATCCCAGGGGTCAGAGAAGTAAACACATAAAACAATCAACTATTTTTTGACATAGAACACCAAATGACAGTCATCTGAATAAATCATTCCAGAGAATGATTAAAAGAAAACGGATTAGTGTTACTGAATCTTACTCGTGCGCAGCCTACTAGATTAGACAAGTCAGAGAGTTGGGTGGGGGAAAATAACTCAAACCAGATTCTCCTCTCCCAATTTAGTATGGGTAAAGATAGAGCCCGACTGATGTGTTTAAAATGACAAATCAGATGCCTTTCTCATCGAAGATACTGAATGCTAATGGGGGCTCTGGTGTGAACGGTTCCTTGTTTAGCTTTTAGAAGTTCATTACAAAATAAACATTCTGCCATCCAGCTGTGGTTGATCTTGTGAGTACACCTACATTGATCCTGCAGTGATATGGTAGCCTACTGTGGGCTACCCCTAGGCCCTGTTTGGATGGAGGGTAAAAAAAAATTGGAGATATGCCACGAACTAGTCTGTCACATGATATGGTCTGTGATGTATAGCTAGCCGAGTTGCCTGAGGACTTCTTATACCGAATGCCACTCACCGTGTTGACCTTTTCTCTACAGCTAGAAAACTAAATAAGACTTTACATGAGCAAATTCTGAAAGTCATGATGACATATGGAGCAGTGGAGGAGCTATCGGAGGAAGGGCTCATTGTAATGACTGGAATGGAATCAATGGAACGGAGTTTCCATACGGTTGCTGTGTTTGATAGCGTTCCATTGATTCCACTCCAGCCATTACAATGATCCTGTCCTCCTATAGGTCCTCCCACCAGGTTCCTCTGGTTAGAAGCTATGCGTGTGAAATGCCATGGTCATAACGCTGCCAAGTCATATGTAACACGATATACAGTCTGCTGATGAACCCGCTGACTGGGTTGGATGTGTGCGGTAGACATCCCACACTACCCATTTGTATTTTTGCCTTGCTGTCTGTGTCTTCCTCCTCCACAAATGTACACGACTTCGGAATATAAACCTGTAGCACTCATGCACCTTAACCATGAAACTCCACTGAGAAACCAGGCATTCAGCCGCCCTATTGGCTAAGTAAGGTGTGGTTGCTAACGTCGCGCAACCAATCAACATTTAGTAGCGGCATCATCGGTCCTGCTTCGGTTTAAAGGCATGTACACCTCTGGTTCCGGCTGGAGGCTGTTGCGGTCCAGTTGCGGTTGAGAGTACGGTATGGTATCTATGTGGTTGAGTTTCTCTGATATGGAGTTGGTCAAGAGGCCAGACTCGGGGCTCTGCTGGTTGTTGTTGCGGGCGTGTCTCTGGAGAGGGTGCTGGTCGGTGCAGGAGAAGAAGTGAGGCAAAGTGGTCGTTACCATGGTACCCAGCAGGAGGAAACCCCCAGCGACCAGGAAGGAGGCCGTGTAACTGCCTGTCAGGTCCTTCAGCAAACCTGCAGAGAGAGAAAATGTATTAGAGAAAACCAGAAGCGTGAGAAGGGGGGGGGGGGATGGAGAGAGAGGCAGGCATTAGACAACCATTGGAAGAGAGAAAAGGAGCGGCATATGGGAAAGGGAAGGAAAGAGGGTGAGAGAGTGTTAGGAGACTACAGATGGTCACAGATGGGGAAAAGGAGAGAGGGACTGTGAAAAGTGTGAGAGAAAATACAGAGTCAATGGTAGGCTTTGAGGAGAATCCTACGGTAGGTACACCTATAGCTCATCTCTTGGCAGTAGTACTGCGGACTACTTTATCGCTGACCTCAACCCAAAGTCTCTCAGAGCGTTCACAGTCAGCCCACTGACACCCTTATCAGATCACAACAAAATCAGTCTACTTGAACAGAGCAATACTCAATCATGAGGCATCAAAGCCAAAGGAACTGAATAATATTAAGAAATGCTATAGATGGAATGAAAATTGTGTGGAAACCTACCAAAAAACAACTAGGCAACAACAAATTCAATCCCTTTTAGACAACTTCCTAGAAAAAATGTTTTACTGTAAAAGTGAAGGTGTAAACTTGGCAGTAGAAAACCTAAACTGTGTATTTGACCGCTCAGCTTCCCTATCAAGTATAAGCAATTAAATCAGACAACCTAAGAAAATTAACAATGACAAATAGTTTGATAAAGAATGCAAAAACCTAAGAATGAAATTGAGAAACCTGTCCAACCAAAAACATAGAGACCCAGAAAACCTGAGCCTATGCCTTCACTATGATGAATAACTAAAACAATACAGAAAAAAAAGGAACAGCACGTCAGAAATCAGCTCAATATAATTGAAGAATCGATAGACTCTAACCATTGGAAAACTCTAAACAAACAACAACAGTTATCTATCCAAAACGGAGATGTATGAATAAACCACTTCTCCAATCTTTTTGGCTCTATAACAAAGAACAGGAAAAAAATATACATGATCAAATGGAAATCTTAGAATCAACTTTTAAAAACTACCACAACCCACTGGATCCTCAAATAACATTGATTGAACTATAGGAAAAAATACAAACCCTCCAACCCAAAAAGGCTGGTGGTGTTGAGGGTATCCTAAATGAAATGATAAAATATACAGACCACACATTCCAATTGGCTATACTTAAACTCTTTAACATCATCCTTAGCTCTAGCATATTCCCCAATATTTGGAACCAACGACTGTTCAACCCAATCCACAAAAGTGGAGAGAAATTTGACCCCAAAAACTACTGTGGGATATGCGTCAACAGGGAAAATCCTCTGCAATATCATTAACTGCAGACTTGGACATTTCCTCAGTGAAAACAATGTACTGAGCAAATGCCAAATTGGCTTTTTACCAAATTACCGTATGACAGACAACAAATTCACCCAGCACACCCTAATTGACAAAAAAACAAACCAAAAGAAAGTCAAAATCTTCTCATGCTTTGCCAATTTCAAAAAAGCTTTTGACTCAATTTGGCATGAGGGTCTGCTATACACATTGATATTAGGGGAAAAACATACAATATTATAAAATCCGTGTACACAAACAACAAGGGTGTTGTTAAAATTGGAAAAAACACACATTTCTTTCCACAGGGCCGTGTGGTGAGACAGGGACGCCGCTTGAGCCCCACCCTCTTCAACATGTATATCAACGGAATTGGAGAGGGCACAAAAACAGTCTGCAGCACCCAGCCTCGCCTTACTAGAATCTGAAGTCAAATGTCTACTGTTTGCTGTCCCCAACCAAGGAGGGCCCACAGCAGCACCTAGATCTTCTGCACAGATTCTGTCAGATCTGGGCCCTGACAGTAAATCCCAGGAAGACAAACACAATGGTGTTCCAAAAAAGGTCCAGTTGCCAGGACCACAAATTCAAATTACATCTAGACACCGTTGTCCTAGAGAACACAAAAAAATGGCCTAAACATCAGCGCCACAGGTAACTTCCACAAAGCTGTGAATGAGCTGAGAGACAAGGCAAGAAGGGCCTTCTACGCCATCAAAAGGAACATAAAATTCGACATACCAATTAGGATCTGGCTAAAAATACTTGAATCAGTTATAGAACAGATTGCCCTTTATGGTTGTGAGGTCTGGGGTCCGCTCACCAACCAAGAACTCACAAAATGGGACAAACACCAAATTGAGACTCTGCATGCAGAATTCTGCAAAAATATAATCTGTGTAAAACGTAAAACACCAAATAATACATGCAGGGCAGAATTAGGCCGATATCCGCTAATTATCAAAATCCAGAACAGAATTATCAAAATCCAGAACAACTACTTAAAGGAAGCGATTCCCAAACATTCCATAACAAAGCCATCACCTAGAGAAAGATGAACCTGGAGAAGAGTCAGTCCTGGGGCTCTGTTCACAAACACAGACCCCACAGAGCTCCAAGACAGCAACACAATTAGACCCTGCCAAATCATGAGAAAACAAAAAGATAATTACTGAGCAAACTAGAATGCTATTTGGCCCTAAACAGAGAGTACACAGTGGCAGAATACCTGAACACTGTGATTGACCCAAAATGTAAAAATGCTTTGACTACGTACAGACTCAGTGAGCACAGCCTTGCTATTGAGTGAGGCCGCCGTAGGCAGAACTGACTCTTAAGAGAAGACAGGCAATGTGCACACTGCCCACAAAATGAGGTGGAAACTGAGCAGCACTTCCTAACCTCCTACCAAATGTATGACCATATTAGAGACACATATTTCCCTCAGATTACACAGACCCACAAAGAATTCGAAAACAATTTGGATAAACTCCCATATCTACTGGGTGAAATACCACAGTGTGCCATCACAGCAGCACGTTTTGTGACTTGTTTCCACAAGAAAAGAGCAACCAGTGAAGAACAAACACCATTGTAAATACAACCAATATTTATGTTTATTTATTTTCCCTTTTGTTCTTTAACTATTTTGCAAATCATTAAAACACTGTATATAGCCATAATATGGCATTTGAAATGTCTCTATTCCTTTGGAACTAGTTTATTTCACTTTTGTTTATTATCTATTTCACTTGATTTGGCAACGTAAGCGTATGTTTCCCATGCGAGGTGGGGGATGGAGAAAGTGTGTGGGAGGTCAAATGGCCAGAGAGTGAGAGCAATAAAGCACTTGGACTGTATGGATATCCAACAGGTAGGCTAAAGGGTTTAACATGGTTAGCTAATCATCAACTGATTTGACCCGGTGTTGACTAGTTGACATTTTTAAGTGTCAAGAGTACACCAAACATTAAGAACACCTTCCTAATATTGAGTTGCACCCCCTTTTTCCCTCAGAACAGCCTCAATTCGTAAGGCCTGGGGCTCTACAAGGTGTCGAAAGCATTCCTTCCACAGGGGTGCTGGCTCATGTTGACTCCAATGCTTCCAACAGTTGTGTCAAGTTGGCTGGTAATGGATCTTGACTCTGAATAGCTCGTTCCATCTCATCCAACAGAAGCTCAATTAGATTGAGATCTGGTGACTTGGCAGGCCACTGCAGTAAGCTGAACACACTGTCATGTTCGTGGAACCATTTCAGGACAATCCAAGCCTTGCGGCATCATCTTACTGACAATTTTTTTTTTGCAGATGGATACAGTTGCCATGAAGAGATGCACTTGATTGGCAATGATGTTCAGATATCCTGTGGCATTGAAACGTTGCGCCACTTTAAAACAAGGGGCCCAGTGTGTGCCAGGAAAACACAATCCACACTATCAAACCATCACCACCAGCCTGCATTGTTGACAGGCGGCATGATGGACGCATGTGCTCATGTGGTTTTCCTCCCATACCCCTGTGCTTTTCCTCCCATACCCCTGTGCTTTTCCTCCCATACCCCTGTGCTTTTCCTCCCATACCCCTGTGCTTTTCCTCCCATACCCCTGTGCTTTTCCTCCCATACCCCTGTGCTTTTCCTCCCATACCCCTGTGCTTTTCCTCCCATACCCCTGTGCTTTTCCTCCCATACCCCTGTGCTTTTCCTCCCATACCCCTGTGCTTTTCCTCCCATACCACTGCAACAGCAGTTTCTTGTTTTTTTGCTGAAAGAAGTGGAACACTGTATGGTCGTCAGCTACCATACCCCATTCGTGTGAAGGTACGATGAGTTGTGCATTATTTTATAGGTCTTCGGGCACCAATGTTGTACTGCACAATTCGTGTCAGCTTTGTGTCAGCCTCCTTTGTCCTATTTCATAAATGACCTGGCCTACCGTTGGCTGGATGTTCTCAGGGTGTCTGACCATTCTTGATGGTGAAAAACCCATCAGCGTTGCAGTTCTTGACACACTCAAACCTACTACCATACCCTGTTCAAAGGCACTTAAATATTTTATCTTGCCCATTCACGCTCTGAATGGCACCATACCCAATCCATGTCTCAATTGTCTAAAGGTTTAAAAATCCTTCTTTAACCTGTCTCCTCCCCTTCATCTACACTGGAAGAGGATTTAGCAAGTGCCATCAATAAGGGATCATAGCTTTCATCTGGATTCACCTGGTCATGTCATGGAAAGAGCAGGTGTTATTAATGTTTTGTACACTCAATGTATATGGAGCCTCTATTAGGTTACATACGGCCTCTTCTCCCCTTACATGGTACCTCAAGGTCAAGACAGGTCACCCATAAAGACATGGGGCCAACCTGAGTAAAAGGGGTCATCTTGCTAAAATGTGTTTCTGTGTGAGGGAGTTACGTAAAACTACACGTAGAGGGATGGATGAGCTAGCATGCAGCTGAGGGGAGGACAGAAGGCAGAAGAGTTTCCAAACTTGACCTCAACCATTACGGGGTTAACAGAACAAAAATGTCCTTAGAGCAGCACTTAGGGAAAAGGTGGCCAAACTTGGGGAACAGGAGTGCACTCTGCAATCTATCCCCAATTCCTTCAACATCCAACAGCAGTCAACGGCTGCTCTACTCTTCTCCAGTATCTCTCGTACCTGACAGCGGTCCCCCCAGCAGCCCCCCGACGCTCTCGATCATCTGTAGCAGCCCCAGGGCGCCCAGCATCCGCTCCATGCCCACGATCTCCGGCACCACCGCGAACACCAGGGGAGTCATGGCGCCGGCGCAGAACCCGTAGGCCAGGCTGATGGTGAGCAGGCCCGGGTAGGACCCCCCCAGGGAGCCCAGGGGCAGCATGAGGAGGGAGAGGCCCAACAGGCCCGTCCAGAGGACCAGCATGTGGGGCAGACGAAGACGGCCCAGGTCCGAGGCCCAGCCGGACACCAAACGGCCCACGATGTCCGTCACACCCGTGGCTGAGATGACGAAGGCAGCCTGGATGAGATTGAAACAGTTGACATGAATCTACGCATCTACCAATCAGAGCAACGAAAACTGAACAAAACAATTGGTAATCGATAATCATTTTGGATAATCACAGTGATGTAATTGTGAAATAGGCTCATTCAAACCTGATACTGGGAGAAGCCCTCGTTGCAGCTGTGGGCCACCAGGTGGACGTAAGGCACAAAGTAGCCACAGTTGAAGAAGGTGATGGCCAGGCTGTAAGTGAGGAAGGGCCGCTGGAAGAGGAGGGAAAGCTCCAGGTAGGAGTAGGCCCGGTGGAAGATGGAGGCACAGGACCAGGCACTCTCACCTGGGGCCAGCTGGAAAGAGCGAGGAGAGGGGCGAAGAAGAGCATGAGAGAAAGAGTCTGATGCTGAAACCAATTACTTAAAACCTTGAAAACAGGTCCATCAAACACTGCTGGCACCCAAACAAGACGTCACACGCAAGATTACACAACACAGATACTTTGTGTTTTGTAACTGTTCCTGTAGTATAAAGGTTGAACCCACATGAGTCCTATTATGAAATGTCAAAATACAGTTATCAAACTTTTACATTTTTTTAAACATTTATTTAACCTTTATTTAACCAGGTAGGCTAGTTGAGAACAAGTTCTCATTTACAACTGCGACCTGGCCAAGATAAAGCAAAGCAGTGCGGCAGAAACAACACAGAGTTACATGGAATAAACAAGCGTACAGTCAATAACACAATATAAAAATAAAAAAAAGTCTATATACAGTGTGTGCAAATGGCATGAGGAGGTAAGGCAATAAATAGGCCATAGTAGCAAAGTAATTACACTTTAGCAGATTAACACTGGAGTGATAGATGAGCAGATGATGATGAGCAGATGATGGTGTGTAAATAGTGATACTGGTGTGCAAAAGAGCAGCAAAGTAAATAAAAACAATATGGGGATGAGGTAGGTAGATTGGGTGGGCTATTTACAGATGGACTATGTACAGCTGCAGCGATCGGTTAGCTGCTCAGATAGCTGATGTTTAAAGTTAGTGAGGGAAATGTAAGTCTCCAGCTTCAGCAATTTTTGCAATTCGTTCCAGTCACTGGCAGCAGAGAACTGGAAGGAAAGGCGGCCAAAGGAGGTGTTGGTTTTGGGGATGACCAGTGAAATATACCTGCTGGAGCGCATGCTACGGGTGGGTGTTGTTATCGTGACCAGTGAGCTGAGATAAGGCGGAGCTTACCTAGCATAGAATTGTAGATGACCTGGAGCCAGTGGGTCTGGCGACGAATATGTAGCGAGGGCCAGCCGACTAGAGCATACAGGTCGCAGTGGTGGGTGGTATAAGGCGCTTTGGTAACAAAACGGATGGCACTGTGATAGCAAATTGGATGCAGTCTGAGTAGAGTATTGGAAGCTATTTTGTAGATGACATCACCTAAGTCGAGGATCGGTAGGATAGTCAGTTTTACTAGGGTAAGTTTGGTGGCGTGAGTGAAGGAGGCTTTGTTGCGAAATAGAAAGCCGATTCTAGATTTGATTTTGGATTGGAGATGTTTGATATGAGTCTGGAAGGAGAGTTTACAGTCTAGCCAGACAACTAGGTATTTGTAGTTGCCCACATATTCTAGGTCAGAACCGTCCAGAGTAGTGATGCTATTTGGGCGGGCGGGTGTGGGCAGCGAACGGTTGAAAAGCATGCATTTGGTTTTGCTAGCGATTAAGAGCCGTTGGAGGCCACGGAAAGAGTGTTGTATGGCATTGAAGCTCATTTGGAGGTTAGTTAACACAGTGTTCAAAGAAGGGCCAGATGTATACAGAATGGTGTCGTCTGCATAGAGGTGGATCAGGGAATCACCCGCAGCAAGAGCGACATCGTTGATATATACAGAGAAAAGAGACGGCCCAAGAATTGAACCTTGTGGTACCCCCATAGAAACTGCCAGAGGTCCGGACAACAGGCCCTCCAATTTGACACACTGAACTCTATCAGAGAAGTAGTTGGAAAACCAGGTGAGGCAGTCATTTGAGAAACCAAGGCTATTGAGTCTGCCAATAAGAATACGGTGATTGACAGAGTTGAAATCCTTGGCCAGGTCGATGAAGATGGCTGACTGTCTTTTATCGATGGCGGTTATGATATCGTTTAGTACCTTGAGCGTGGCTGAGGTGCACCCGTGACCAGCTCGGAAACCGGATTGCACAGCGGAGAAGGTACAGTGGGATTCGAAATGGTCAGTGATTTGTTTATTAACTTGGCTTTCAAAGACTTTAGAAACATTGGATGTGTTAAGTCAGCCAGAGCGAGAGAGAGAGAGAGACAGAGACAGAGAGAAGAGGATGTTACAGGAGGTCGATGTGCCTTTGATCAAGGTAATCAACCCAAATTGCTCTGGATAACAGGATCTGCTAAAATGACAAAAATGTAAATGGATGTTCCTACCGCAGCTACAGCCTTGTGAGTCCCCAGGGGCCTGATGAGGGCCCCGCAGGCCACCATGTTGAGGCTGAGGCCTCCCAGGATGAGAAGGGCCCCCCGCCAGGTGTACATCTCCACCAAGAGCTGGAAGAGGGGTGAGAAGGCGAAGGACGAGAGGCCCACACCCGTAAAGCCCAGCGCCATGGCCAGGGAGCGCTTCCGGTTGAAGTACTGCATCACTGACGCCACCATAGGAGTGAAGACTAATGCCCAGCCCGAACCTGGAGGGTAGGCCGGAGGGTGAAGGAGGGGAGAAAGAGGGAGTTATATACTGGATGTTCAGAGTTTTGGACATAAAAGAGAAACACAAAGTAGCATGTGAGTGTTTTTAGGTCCAAGTGTGTGTGTGTGTACGTGTGTGTGTGTGTGTGTGTGTGTGTGTGTGTGTGTGTGTGTGTGTGTGTACCTGAGATGACGCCCAACGTGAGGTAGAGGTGTGTGACGCAGGTGGCCTGTGAGGCCAGGATGAAGCCCAGTGCAGAGAGACAACCTCCTGCCATCACTACAGGTCTGGCACCGTATCCATTACACAATGCTGTGCCAAATGGACCTGGGGAAAACACACACACACACACACACGTTTAACTACCAGTCATCACACTGTGTACAACGGACAAAGGATCATTTGTATGAGCATTCACATGGGGCATTACCCTCCTCTCATATATATATATATATATATGAGAGGAGGGTATATATACACACACATACTCACTGACACACTGCTGCATGGCCAACCCTATGGATGTGATCCAGGAGACAGCCTGGGCGCTCTCCCCAAAGTACTGCACAAACTCCACGAAGAAGACCCCCATGCTCCGGATTATCCCAAACACCAGGGCAGAGGTCACAAACAGGGCCCCCACCACCACCCAGCCCCACCCACCATCTGGGGCTGCTGGCTGGCTCTGAAGCGCCTGGGGGGCCTGCAGCTTTGCCATGGCTGGGACGGAGAGATATGGAGAGAGAGGAAAGGAGATGTTATTTGTGATACTTCAGAAATACCCTGTTTAAACCATGTATTAGAAACACTACATTCTACTACAGCCTTTGCTGTTGAGCCTGTTGTATTGCATTGCATCAATCGAACACCTGTGTTACTTTCAGGTGCAGGCTTCAAAGAAACGACATGTCAATCATGCAAGAATGTATCAAACGTGCTTGAATTTGCCTGCTGCTGTGTGGGTTTTCACTGGGTTTCCATAAATGTGCCTTCAATTAAATAGACAATGAATGGCATTTAGAGGAAATCGCCTGTGGGTCAAATGGGTAGTTGACCCGAAACAGGGGTTCTGTTAAGCTGTGGAGCTAGACTGTTGAATAGCAAGGTATCAAACACATCAAACATATGGAAACCACGTTTGACTCCGTTCCATTAATTCCATTCCAGACATTACAATGAGCCAGTCCTCCAATAGCTCTTCCCACCAGCCTCCTCTGGTAGAACACCAGCATTTCATATTCCTAACACTGATTCCCTATTGTTCATGCAAAGCCTATTGCACTTAAAGCATGTTTCAGAAATGACCTAACATTTAAAAAATATACACATTTTCAGATGTACATTTCTATTTTTATTACGCGATCACCTCATATTTACTAGAGATGCACAATATATCTGTGAAGATATCAGAATCAGCCAATATTTGCTAAAAATGCCAAAATCGACATCGGCCTGATGTCTAGTTTAACGCCGATGTGCAAAACCAATGTCAAAGCTGACGTATATACCTACTTACAGTTGAAGTCGGAAGTTTACACACACACACACACACACACACACACACACACACACACCTTAGCCAAAGACATTTAACTCAGTTTTCCACAATTCCTGACATTTAATCCTAGTAAAAATTCCCTGTCTTAGGTCAGTTAGGAACACCACTTTATTTTAAGAATGAGAAATGTCAGAATAATAGTAAAGAGAATGATTTATTTCAGCTTCACATTCCCAGCAGGTCAGAAGTTTACATACACTCAATTAGTATTTGGTAGCATTGCCTTTAAATTGTTTAACTTGGGTCAATTGTTTCGGGTAGCCTTCCATAAGCTTCCCACAATAAGTTGGGTGAATTTTTCCCATTCCTACACACAGAGCTGGTGTAACTGAGTCAGATTTGTAGGCCTCCTTGCTCGCACACACTTTTTCAGTTCTGCCCACACATTTTCTATAGGATTGAGGTCAGGGCTTTGTGATGGCCACTCCAATACTTTGACTTTGTTGTCCTTAAGCCATTTTGCCACAACTTTGGAAGTATGCTTGGGGTCATTGTCCATTTGGAAGACCTATTTGCGACCAAGCTTTAACTTCCTGACTGATGTCTTGAGATGTTGCTTCTATATATGCACATCATTTTAGTTCCTCATAATGCCATCTATTTTGTGAAGTGCACCAGTCCCTCCTGCAGCAAAGCACCCCCACAACATGATGCTGCCACCCCCGTGCTTCACGTTTGGGATGGTGTTCTTCAGCTTGCAAGCCTCCCCCTTTTTCCTCCAAACATAACGATGGTCATTATGGCCAAACAGTTCTATTTCTGTTTCATCAGACCAAAGGACTTTTCTCCAAAAAGTACGATCTCTGTCCCCATGTGCAGTTGCAAACTGTAGTCTGGCTTTTTTATGGCGGTTTTGGAGCAGTGGCTTCTTCCTTGCTGAGTGGCCTTTCATGTTATGTCGATATAGGACTCGTTTTACTGTGGATATAGATACTTTGTAACTGTTTCCTCCAGCATCTTCACAAGGTCCTTTGCTGTTGTTCTGGGACTGATTTGCACTTTTCGAACCAAAGTACGTTCATCTCTAGGAGACGGAACGTGTCTCCTTCCTGAGCAGTATGACGGCTGCGTGGTCCCATGGTGTTTATACTTGCGTACTATTGTTTGTACAGATTGTCATGACGTTGCTCTCTTTGGGTACAGCGAGCACCATCCCCCTCTCCCTCTCTATACCCCTTTCACCAGGCTTTGTAAGAGAGGTCGTAAATTCCTATGAGGAGATCCTCCTCATGGCCACAGTATAGAGAGAGTGAGTTTTCATAGAGAAAAAGGAATTTCTTCCACCTCACAGAACTGGAGAACCGAACGAGATTTATGTTCTGGAGGACGTATAAAAGATCGGTGAAGAATCCAGCTACGAACTGGTCCGTTTGGTACAATTTTGTGAAACTCATGGGAGACAATACAGCCACATTACCATAACGCTGTTTATACAATAGCCTCAGCTATGAGGTGTACATCTAATTGTTGTATAAAATGAATGAGTGGGGATGGAACTGTTTGTGCAATTGTGTCATGTGATTTTGGACTGTTTAATGAAGGAAACTCCAATTCCCTTTGGAGTTTAACTAAATCAGAGGACCGCCCATGAGCACAGTTATGGTCTGGCGTCATGGGACAGGCCCTTTTCTGCTCTTCCAAATAAAACCCCCACTTAGGTTTTCTATCACCAGACCAGCTTACCTCGATAACGAGAGGGCCAAGGTTTGAGACCATGCATTTTTCTTTCTGAACTTTTGACCATACCACGTGGTTAAACTCTTAGACTATCGATACCGACAGAATAAGAACAAGTCTTTGATATTAATTACTAGTCTGCAGCTAGGAATTCAATATCATTGAACGCGAAGACCGACAACCGCCGAAACAGCTATTCTATAATGACATGAATGAATGTTACTCTGAACTATCCATTCTAACCACGACAGAGAGAGAGAGAGGGCGGACAAACTCTCCAACAGAAACAAACTTTTCAACAAAGATCCTGACGACACACGGAGCGTAAATATATATATTCATTGCAATTGTTCCCGAATGAGTGAGCGTTCATGTGCAAAGGATTAGCATTTCAATTGTTATAATATTCAACTCTGTAGTGCCTTCTCAGCTGACCCCCACTCCCCTTTTGTCTAACAAGCCACCATGCCGGTTTAGCCCACTAGGGCACATTCCCCTATCATTTCTTTGTAACCATTGTTTGTTTGTTATGCATTTCTGTGAATTACTTAGTTAGTAAATAAATGATTTTAAGACAATTGATGTATGGATGACTCATAGTGAAGACTGGGTTCGTGCAGATAACCGACAATTTACGACGTTTGGAATGAGACTAACGTGAGGTAAATAATAATTAATTAATTCGAAGACTAATTGATCAGATATTAAAATATCTGAAAGTTATATTAGGAAAATTCTAACTTTGTAATCTGAATATTTTCCTTGGTGCCCCAACTTCCTAGTTACAGTTACATGATTAATCAGTTTAATCGCGTAATAATAATTACAGAGAGTTATTTGATAAATAGGTCTTCAGTTTTAATGATGCCAAAGACACGACAAGATGAACGTGATACCGTCAGGTGTTAGGAAATTGCTCCCAAGGATGAACCAGACTTGTAGAGTTCTACAATTATTTTTCTGATTTCTTTTGATTTTCCCATGATGTTAAGCAAAGACGCACTGAGTTTGAAGGTAGTCCTTGAAATACATCCACAGGTACACCTCCAATTGACTCAAATTATGTCAATTAGTCTATCAGAAGCTTCTAGAGCCATTACATCATTTTCTGGAATTTTCCAAGCTGATTTAAGGCACAGTCAACCTAGTGTATGTAAACTTCTGACCCACTGGAACTGTGATACCGTGAATTATAAGTGAAATAATCTGTCTGTAAACAATTGTTGGGAAAATTACTTGTGTCATGCACAAAGTAGATGTCCTAACCGACTTGCCAAAACTATAGTTTGTTAACAAAAAATTTGTGGAGTGGTTGAAAAACAAGTTTTAATGACTCCAACCTAAGTATATGTAAACTGCCGACTTCAACTGTATATAACGTAGGTACATGATATAATGCGCCACGTAAAATTTTGCCCTACACATGCAACACAGCATTCCTAACCTAGCCCACAATGTCTGCTGTGTGGATCAAGCAGTCAACAAGTCAAGAAAGTAATTTGAAAGAGTAAGAAAATTTCAGCGAGACAACTCAAAGGCAAAATGCATTAACACCAAGATAATGGAATTCATTGCCCTTGACAATCAACCGTTCTCTGTCGTGGGTGATGTTGGCTTTCGCTGACTGGTCAGGCATCGGTACACACCAAGTTACCAAGTGCGCTATTTTTCAGGTGTTGCACTACCGGAGTTTCACAGTAATAGCATCACTGATATTAGCTTCAAGACTGACATTTGGACCAGCAATATCAGCCCCATGAGCATGCTCAGTCTGACAGCACAGTGGGTCGTCGAGGATTTCGTACTGAGGAAAGACGTATTTCATGCTCATGAATGTGCTGGTTGTCATACCGCTGCTGCCATTTCAATGGCATTTGAAAACATGTTTGAAACATGAACACACTAGCTAGCTCCATTCAAACAACTGACTCGAGAAATAAGCTCATCAACTGCACCTGCAGCAGACGTGATACCCTCTGTCATGGCATTGAAACGCCTGCTCAACAAAACTGGCGACACAGGCTGTGAACAAGCGATTCGGTGGCATTCTCTCTTTACTGTGTCGCCACCATGCTCGATGCTATGTACAAGGACCGCTACTTCGATGCAGACAAGAAACAGGGTTTACATGAAATGTTAGACACAGCTGGACAAGATGGAAACGGACACAGTGACAGTGCACACCGAGGAAGAGAGGCCACGGACAGACAGAGCTGAAACTTCACTGCTTGACATGTATAATGAAATCCTGGTTGAGAATAAAACAACTGAACTGAATATACAAAACAGTACAGCAAGTAAGTGAAAGAAATAGGTTTTGATGATGTTTTATTGATAATGGGGACATACATAAATGCCAACAAAAACTTTTTGCTCAGTGTGGTGTGTGTGTAACCTTTAACTAGGCAAGTCAGTTAAGAAAAAATCTTATTTACAATGACGGCCTACACCGGCCAAACCCGGACGACGCTGGGCCAATTGTGCGCCGCCCTATGGGACTCCTAATCACGGCCTGGATTCGAACCAGGGACTGTAGTGACGCCTCTTGCACTGAGATGCAGTGCCTTAGACCGCTGTGTCCATGTGTGTGTGTGTGTTTACTATTTAACTGTACTAGAATGCTTAAAAGGCTGCTAAAATGTTAAATATTGGTTATCGGTATTGGGTTTTGTCATCACAAAAATATTGTATTATACGGTTGAGTCATTGATTTACAATGGTAATGAATTACACTTAGGTGGGTGAAAACATGAAAGGCCCTTTAAGTATAAAAAAGACACTATGCATTTGGTAGTATGTCCTTCTACAGGGAAAGTCCAAGCCAAAATACCCCAATGGCAGTGTGCCATAAAACCTATTAATAGAATACTCAAAACATTAAATTGAATTACAACTTGACGTAAGGGCTAGAAAAATCGAAAGAAAAAGTGGAACTAATCTGAAACTAAATGGAATTGACTGCAACTCTGATGTGTACAAGAGTATATTATGAAAAGTCAGATCAACACTTTCCATTCCAGGACCCATAACTTGAGTAGACAGAATGAGAGGGATGGAACACAGCAGGATAGGTGGGAGGTTTGATAAACAGTCCTTGTTTTTTTTTTTTTTTGGGGGGGGGGGGTAGATCAGCTTTAATATTGCAGATAGGAATCTATTATTTAAGTCACAATCTATCTGCCATATATTTTTCAGCTGTGCCGTTTCACAAAAGTTATGAACCTTTCTATTCTCATAATTTATAATCTTTGCAAAGAGTATTATTATATTATTGATCGATTAATTAGGAATTTTCAAA
Organism: Salmo trutta; assembly: GCF_901001165.1. Taxonomy (NCBI): domain Eukaryota; kingdom Metazoa; phylum Chordata; class Actinopteri; order Salmoniformes; family Salmonidae; genus Salmo; species Salmo trutta. Next base: position 46,911,322 of record NC_042961.1, on the reverse strand, counting down.
TCACCCAGCAGTGCTACTTGCAGAGTTAGCTCCAGGTAAATGTTGCAATTCTTGCATTCCTGAACCTGCGACAAAAACAAGCTACATACAGTATGGACAGTACCAAAACAACTGATCTAAAGATTTGTCATGACTTCTTCCGAAGTCGGTCCCTCTCCTTGTTCGAGCGGCGTTCGGCGGTCGACATCACCGGCCTTCTAGCCACCGCCGATCCACTTTTCATTTTCCATTTGTTCGGTCTGTCTTTCACACCTGGCTTCACTCAACCAATTACTTGTTTATTATTTAACCCTCTGTTCCCCATGTTTTGTTTGTGAGTGATTGTTCTTTGTACATCGGTCTGTTTTTGTGGGCTCGCTATGTTGCTTTGTATTTTTGTAATTTCGAGTAAAGTACGTTGATTACTCATATCTGCTGTCCTACGCCTGACTCTCTACACACAGGACCATTACAAGATTGTCTCTTCGCAGCCAAATCTGCAGAGGTTTAATGTATCCCCCATATATAACATTCTATTGGTTGCAAGAATTGTGTATTATAATTTAAATAGAAAAACCTCTAAGTTTCGAATCTGGCGTTGTTTTGTGTATCTGTTCATAAATCATGTGCCATGGAATCGGTACATCACAAATCTCTTCCCAACGACTTTGCAATCTATATGGTACAGCTGTCAATTTGTTGGGCCTTAAAAAAAAAAAAAAAGTATACCATTGATTTATGTTTTTTTTTTTTTTTAATGACACTTTTTCACATTTTTGTCTTGCCTCTTGCATTTTTGCAATAATGCTGCAATTAGTTGGTTGCAAATTTAGGAAGAGCAGACATTTCCATATATTTATGTTAGCATAATATTTGTTGTAATATTTTTTCTGGTCTTTTGTGATGGATTAAACTGAAATCAAAACCAACTTTCTATGGCTTGTTAAAAAAATAGCAATATTTTGGAGATTATTTCATTTTCAAATAACCGAATGTGAGAGGTTGTAATCTGAATAAAGGGAAAAAGGCCATTCTTGAACATGGGGTGAGACATTCTTACTAATCTGCTAGAGAACCAGTTCAGATTTAAGAATAACTTTTGTATGACTGAAGCCTTTAGTGAGAGGTCTAATGCTTTAATCTTCAATCATTTCTGCCTTACTAATGCATATTCATTATATAAATAGGCCCTTTTAATTTTGTCTGGCTTACCGTTCCAAATAAAATTGAATAAATAAAAAACAGAAATACAGAAATACCTTATTAACATGAGTATTCAGACCCTTTGCTTGGAGACTCAAAATTGAGTTCAGGTGCATCCTGTTTCCATTTATCATTCTTGAGATGTTTCTACTACTTGATTGGAGTCCACCTGTGGTAAATTCAATTGATTGGACATGATTTGGAAAGGCACACACCTGTCTGTATAAGGTCCCACAGTTGAAAGTGCAAGTCAGAGCAAAAACCAAGCCATGAGGTCAAAGGAATTGTCCGTAGAGCTCCGAGATAGGACTGTGTCGAGTCACAGATCTGGGGAATGGTACAAAAACATTTCTGGAGCATTGAAGGTCTCCAAGAAAACAGTGGCCTCCATCATTCTTAGATTGAAGAAGTTTGGAACCCCCGAGACTCTTCCTAGAACTGGCCGCCAGGCCAAACTGAGCAATCGGGGGAGAAGGGAAGGTGACCAAAAACCGGATGGTCACTCTGACAGAGCTCCAGAGTTCCTCTGTGGAGATGGGAGTACCTTCCAGAAGGACAATCATCTCTGCAGCACTCCAACATTCAGGCCTTTTTGCTAGAGTAGCGGAAGCCACTCCTCAGTAAAAGGCACGACAGCCCGCTTGAAGTTTGCCAAAGGCCACCTACAGACTCTGACCATGATAAACAAGATTCTCTGGTCTGATGAAACCAAGATGAAACTCTTTGGCCTGAATGCCAAGCGTCACATCTGGAGGAAACCTGACACCATCCCTACGGGGAAGCATGGTGGTGGCAATATCATTCTGTGGGGATGTTTTTCAGCGGTAGGGACTGGGAGACGAGTAAGGATAGAGAAAAAGATGAACAGAGCAAAGTACAGAGAGGTCCTAGAAGAAAACCTGCTCCAGAGCGCTCAGGGCAAAGGTTCACCTTCCAACAGGACAACGACCCTAAGCATACAGCCAAGACAACGCAGGAGTGGCTTCGGGACAAGTCTCTGAATGTACTTGAGTAGACCAGCCAGAGCCCGGACTTGAACCGGATCAAACATCTCTGGAAATAACTGTGCAGCGACACTCCCCATCCAACCTGATAGATTTTGAGAGAATCTAGAGAGAGGAATGGGAGAAACTCCCCAAATACAGGTGTGCCAAGCATGTAGCGTCATACCCTAGAAGACTCGAGGCTGTAATCGCTGCCAAAAGGTACTGAGTAAAAGGCCTGAATACTTATGTAAATGTGATATTTCCATAGTTTTTTTTATACATTTGCAAACATTTCTAAAAACCTGTTTTTGGTCTGTCATTATGGGGTATTGTGTGTAGATTGATGAGGAAAAAAACCAATGTAATCAATTTTAGAATAAGGCTGTAACGTAGAAAAATGTGGAAAAAGTCAAGGGGTCTGAATACTTTCCGAATGCACTGTACATAACTTTAACACACTGCAAAAGAGATTCTCCAAAATTGAAATATTATATAATATTTAAAATATTATTTAAATATACATTCTTGTCCTACTTTATCAAAAGCCTTTTCAAAGTCAGCTATGAATACCAGGCCTGGTTTCCCAGATGTTTCAGTGTTCTATTATTTCCAGTTCTTGTCTTACATTATCTCCACTGTATCGTCCATTTGTCCGATTAGGATGAATAACCCCTTTTAATTCTATGCGCTATGCATTTTGCTATGATCTTTACATCACAACACTGAAGTGTAAGGGGCCTCCATTTTTTTTTATGGACTGGACCTTTATATTTACCACTTGGGTCTTGTTTCAGTAATAATGAAATCAGACCTTCCTGTTGAGTATCTGATAACCTAAAATTTTTATAGGAGTGGGTAAAACATGCTAATAACAGTCTTTGGAGTACATCAAAAAAGGTTTGCTATACCTCAACTGGTATGCCATCCAGCCCTGGAGTTTTCCCGGACTAAAAGGCTTTAATAGGCTCTATGCATTATACCGCCTCCCACATTCTATTTTACTTCCTACCGGGGGTGCTGACTTCCAGAGCGATTTCCGCTATTGTTTTTATCATTAGCTTACTAGCTAGCTAACTGTCAATGCATTTCTGACTGAAATTGTTCGCAATGACTATGTTTAAATTACAGCCCCGTGAAGGTGCTAATGAACATTGTGTTCAGTTTCTTCAGAGGCACTGAACTAAGTGTAATGGTATTGTGAGCTTCCGTAGCTTCCTGGGTCGATGTAGAAAAAAAGGTGGTTGGTGGCAGTAAGTTGTGACAACAGCTACAATAGCAGCTAGGTCATGTCTAGTGCTACTTGATGCTTAGAGAAGATGGGCAATAATAGTAATGAGCTTTTTTGGTATTCAAATACTCTGGGTCCGCCTTTAGATTTGCAAGCTACACCCACCTGATGGCCTTCTGGCACTTGATTGAGTGGGCAGCAGAGACCAAGTTTATAAGAGTCACAAGCACCAATCCATCTGAAACAAGTGTTACTTGAAGAAAACCAGTAAGGGACAACTTCATTAAATACAGTACTTAATAGAGAATATTATTTGATCTTACTGTAACCGTTAAACATTAATTACTTTTTGTGTTATGGACCTAATGTAAGGACCATATATGTACTAAAATTGTTTTCTTTATGTTCAGACACAGCCATCAATCGATGGGTTCTTCTTGTTTATGACTCATCTGTCGCTGGGTCTGAAGCAGAAGGATTTGGCCCATCGGTTCAGCATCCACCAAATCGACAGTGAGCCGGATTATTATCTCTTGGGCCAACTTCCTCTACTGTCTGCTTGGATCAGCACGGATATGGATCCCCAAGGAAACCATCAAAGTCCACCTGCCACCTGAGTTCAAGGACTATCCAGACACCCAGGTAGTGATCGACTGCACTGAACTCCGCTGCCAGACACTATCTTCACTACTACTGCAGAGTGAGGTTATTTCTTCCTACAAGTCACACTGTACCTTTAAGGGCATGTTGGGAATGTCACCACATGGAGCTGTCACTTTTGTGTCATCGTTGTATGCTGGATCTGTGAGTGACAAGGAGATATTCAAGCAGTCTGGAAACATTTCCTTACTCACCCCTAACATGGCCATTATGCTGGATAAGGGCTTTCTCGTAGATGACATTGTTCCGTGCAAGGTCTACCGGCCAGCCTTTCTGTCAAGACGCACACAGATGCCAGCGCATGAGGTTAGGGAGACCCAATCCATTGCCACGCTAAGAGTGCATGTTGAAAGAATGATCCACAGAGTAAAGGAACACAAGCTGAAACAGTCATCCCCCTGACCATCTCAGGCAGCATCAACCAATTATTTCCAGTGGCGTGTCTGTTGGTCAACTATCAAAACGGACCTTTGGTAAGAGCATGGGCCAAGCCAGTGTAAATATACATGTGTTTATGTGCTAGCAGCAAAATAAGAATTTGTTTATCTATGACATGTATCAATAATTTGTATTGTAGTGAATATCAGTTTGTGTGGAGCTTGTATTGGCTTTAACTAGGCAATGAGTTTAGGGGTGGGGGAAAGAAATCAAGTAAACACAGAACAGCCAGAATGCAATATTGAATACAATGTTAGAGATGTGTAATTGCTTAATTGAACTGTTGAACATTTTCTGAAATCTATAAATTTTTAAACAAATCTATTCTACGGTAGTTTTCTTCACAAGAACATCAATACTTGTTTTTCATGATACCACTAAACTTGGCACCCATGCAGGGGATCCATTCAGGTGAGAAATAAGACACTTCTGCAAGTAGTGGTCAAAATAAAAGTGGTCAACCTTCTCTCTTATAGTCTTTGAAACCTGTAGATCTGTATATATCCTTTCAACTAGGATGTCCTCCTGTGCACAGATGACAAAGTCACACCAGCTACAACCTGTGAGAAGGATTTGACCTTGCACCTGCCAGTAGTAAGCATGAGATCTCTTCAACTTCAGCTCTCCATTCTGTATCTTCAGGTAAGGGCAGTCAACATATCTTGGTACATTTGGGCACTTGACCTCTGAGAGTCCAAAGTGTGGTCTCACACTGGGATCAAATATGATGCCATCTGGAGAGGATCCTAACCACGGGGCATCTGGGTGCACTACGAAGCCACATGGAAAGAAGTTAACATTCTTCAGTGTGCAGTACTCCTGTACAGCCACTGGCTCCATGGCTAGCCCCCTCTTCATCTTCATGGTCTGCATACCAGGCATGTATCCATTGAGTGCTTTGTAGAGAGAACTTCTGCAAAACATTTTAAAACCTTAACATCCGGTTGGAGAGATTACTATGACAAAGACTCATCTAACTTTTTCAGAAATAACACAAACCCGAAAGTTCAACTAAAATGTATTAAATATACATATATGTATTAATATTCAGATCTATAGATTTATTCCCCCCAGTCTTTGTCCCAAACATTTGTCATTACATCGTAAATACGCCACTGTTTAGGCTTATCATCTGGACACAAATAATCACAATACATTTTTTTCTAAAATGTTTCCATTCTAGGAACCTCCAACTTACCTTATTCCATCAGCACACGAGTTAGTAGGTTTACAGAACTCTATCCCATCAACCGGACCTGGCTTCACACGATAATTAACAAAGATTTACTGTTACAAAGGCTGAATACTTTTCAAGTGCATTTATTTATGGATATTGACAGACTCACAAGTGTTCTTGGCTTGTGCCAACGCTGTTCTGTGTCTGTGCAGCTGTGAACTGGTGGTGCAACAGGAATGTTTAGTTGAGAGTAGTGCGCTGTCTGGTAAAAAAGGGCCACCAGCTGATTGCACATAGCACTTCCTGCAACACAGGAGCAGTGGCTTTGGGCCACTATCACTGGTACGGAGTGCTTTAACACCATCTGTGAAGTGAAGATAAGTGCTATGAAAGACTGAAGTGAGAAACAAGAATTATGCGGCCCATAAATAACAGCAAACATAGTGTCTAGTCTTCTTAACTAGGGGCTCATTTAACTATACAGGAATACATTGTGTCTCAGTAACAAAATTACCAAACACTGCATCAACAGATCTTTACCAAACAACCTGTTAAGTGGGCAATTCTCAATTGAGATTGGGACCCATCATGAATATCTATCTATTGATAAGATTAAACATTGACACTGTCTCCAACACACCATAATGAGTGTCCCACAGGAGATGTTTAACAAGGGCGCTAGTCGCTATCTATAACCTTTCCCTACTCTCATGGTGTGGCTTTTCATTCTCCCTCGTGGACCTGTGACAGGCAGCCCTCACAGTGATCTGCCCTGTTAATGAATCTTTGTTAGATACTGTGTAGAAGACATGAATAACAATTATTTTTAGCTGGCAAATATAGGTAGCAAGCATAAGTTAAGCAAGCCAACGAAAATACACACATTCTCAGGTTGATTCTGTCAATGTTACATCATTTTTCGAAGTAACTAGCTAGCTACAGTTACTAGTTAAATTAGCTAGCTAGCTAATATGATTGTAGCTAGCTTTATCTGTCACTGACTGGTACTCACCTTCATAGTTGTCTATGTAGCTTCATATATATATATATATATATATATATATATATCTTGAAGCCATTTTCATTCTTGCTAGCTGGAGTCTCGGAGGCTGATGTAACAATTTGATGTACATTATTAATATTCATTTGAAGAAAGTCCTGAAGACGCCTAGTAAAAAACTGCGACAGTGGTAGCACTGTTATATTGTCGATAACAACTAGACTAACTTTAGTTCTACAGTACGCGCCACCAGATATTAGAACGTTCAGTCATGGAATGTGCATAAGGGCTATTGCATCAAGAAATTCCTCTTCTGTAATTTGGCCTTCACATGAGTCTTTATGTACAGCTGTTCATTTTATAATTTATAGGAAAAAAACTCCTTAAATTTACTTAGGTTAGTGGAGATAGAGGAGACTGAAACAAAAACATGTCCTTAAAGTACCTTGCTTTCTCTTTAAAAATATCATTATTGTTTTTATCATTCTGTACAGTTAGTCCCTCTATTTCCTTTGGTAATATTAACTATTTTGACCTGTATTGCTTTTGCTTGAAGATGGATATTGAATTGCATGGCCTCCTGGCTTTGTTCAGCCTGCCGCATGCCAACTTCTAACGGGAAGCGTATGAGCTATAGACTGTTGGGTTTTCACCATTTATCCCCTGGCTTTATGAGGTGTACTGTAATATGAAGAATCCACAATAGAGCAGACCAAAGGAAATGTAACCACGTAATCTGTGAAATCACATTCCTAGACTAGAGAACACCTTTTCCGAATCCAAGTCTATGCATCTCTACGTGATCTCTTGACAAACATGCAAAGCTTTTCGAATAAGACCCTGTGGGCTATGGCGGTGTCAATATACCTCTTCACCGGCTCTCTGCACAGGGGAAATGAGAACAATGGGTAGCGGGTGGAGAGATGGAGATGGAGATGGAGAGAGCCTCCAGCTTCCCATCTCATCCCATCTCATTTCCTTCACGGTTGCAGACAAGTGAAAGGACTACAAGATTGATAACGACGACGGCTGAAGCGTCCGGCTAGGTGCCTTTGGAAAGCTGCCAACGGGAGCCACCTGTATAGACTGAGGGGATCTCAGGTGTGTTTGACTGCACTGTGATGACAGTTAGCCAGAGGAGAACAGCTGCTAGCATCAACCAACAACACCCTGTAAAGGTGCAAGAGGAGGTGCAGGTCAGGACTGTCTCTCTAATCAGTGGGATGATTGTGATCTAATCATTCGCTAAGGAGCACTCTACACTGAGTATACAGTAGGAACACCCCACCCACCCTTTGCCCAAAGAACAGCCCTATTTGTCGGGGCATGGACTCTACAAGGTGTCGAAAGCATTCCACAGGGATGCTGGCCCATGTTGACTCCAATGCTTCCCACAGTTGTGTCAAGTTGGCTGGATGTCTTTTGGGTGGTGGACCATTCTTGAAACACACGGGAAACTGTTGAGTGTTAAAAAATCCAGCAGCGTTGCAGTTCTTGATACAAACCAGTGCACCTGGCACCTACTACCATACCCCGTTCAAAGGCACTTAAATCTTTTGTCTTGCCCACATACACAATCCATGTCTCAATTGCTTAAAAATCCTTATTTAACCTGTTTCCTCCCGTTCATCTACACTGATTGAATCAGATTTAACAAGTGACATCAATAAGGGATCATAGATTTCAACTGGATTCACCTGTCATGGAAAGAGCAGGTGTTCTTAATATTTTGTATACTCAGTGTATGCGTCCCTTCAGAGACGAGCTACAGGAAGAATCCTTCTCTGGCTGTGGGCTCTGTCTTGTCTAACACAGATGAGGAAAGCCATCTGCAGAGTCTACAGCCAGACAGACAGCCAGAGAGGTGCATTCTCAGAGGACAGGTAGTACCTGTTAAAAGACCCAAAGAAGAGGCTTCTTTAACTCTAATGGTCGAGTTCATAGTAATCAAGCACTTTTTTCAGGATGAAGCACTTTGGCTTTTCAAACAATGATGCAAAACAGTCCCGAGTTTATCTTGGGTCTTTGTATTAAAGTCGCTCTGAGCACTTTCTGTAGTGGAACTCTAAGAAGATGCAAAGAGAAGCTACCAACGAGAGCCAGCTGTGTAGACCGAGGCAATATTAGACTGTTTCACTAAACTATTATGCCAGTTTGAGGAGTGAAACTGGCATAATAGTTTAGTGAAACTGGGCGTCTGTGCCCAGTGGTGGTTTGCATTGTTCGTCTTTCATTACTGTCAGTCTCTCTAGTCTAGCTGCAAGGTTGCATTCCCTAAAAACAGGTAGTACACATTTAACGCAATCCTCAAGTTGTTCCAGAAACCTCGACTTTGGGCAACTCAAAGCTTTAAAGGGGGCACTCTCCCACAACTCACCAATAACATGCGGGTAGACTCTTTCCCTGTCCCCAAAAGTGTTTACCACCAGATAACCTAGTGCCAGCGTGAGTTTACAACAGTCAGAAGTGATGGTTCTGTGCTGAAAAACAATCTATTGAAAACCGTCAAATGCTTCTGCCACTTAGTGTCTAACACACTAGACTTGAGAAGACTTCACTCTGCCCGTCTCACTGGCTGTGTTCCAAATAGCTTACTACCCATGCCTCATTTCACCCAGGACTGCAGATAAAGAAGGCACAAGAGACTCAACATGTTTTGATTGAATGCCATTCGCTTCACTTTATCAACGCTGTTCGGATCAGTGGTCCCAGAGAAAAATAATTCAAGTGCAGTTAAGATTACATTGACTTGCAAAAGTATTCGGACCCCTTGGATTTCTTCACATTATTATTGTGTTATAAAGTGGGATTAAAATGGATTTAATTGACAAAGAAGACATACAAACTCTTGTAGAGGGCATATTCAACTGACAATCTCTTAAACAGAACCGATGTTGGCACAAGATGGAGGGAAAGGTGGAGCATAAACTAACAAAATTACAGTTAACGAAAATGTACGCTTAATCCAGTTTAAATTAATGTATAGAATTTATTATTTAATTTATACAAAATTCACACATTCTACAGCACAATGGCAGTCATGTCTTAAATGTAAAACTAATAATGACTCAATAATCCATGCTTTCTGGGATTGCTATGAAGTCCAAAAGATGTGTGTGGAGCTAAAAAGTTGCCTGTCTTTTAATATTTCAAAACATGGCATATGGGGGTGTAGTGAGATACACACGGTGTTAGACGATTCTCTTCTCATTACTCATCTTGAAAAATGTATACTAAAAACATGGATATCAATCAATCCGCCATAATTAACACAATGGAAAAAATATAATGATCTATTATTTAAAATATTGAAAGTGCGTGGGCTACGGAGAGAAACAAAATGGTGCAGTTTTGGACCATGTGGGGAAAGTGATGTGGGCGCTGGAGATGTGTGTGTATGCTAGTGGGTCTGGGCAGGCGTGGTGTAGTTGATGTTTGTATAATGTTGTCGTTTGTATGCGTATGCTTCGTATTGTTTTTAAAATGTTTAGTTTTTTTTCAAGATAAAAAAAAAAGATTTAATTGTCATTTTTTTGTCAATAATCTACACAAAATACTCTAATGTCAAAGTGGAAGAAAAAAGATTTATAAAATTAAATAACTAAAATATAGTCGTTGCATAAGTATTCAGCCCCTTTGTTTAGGCAAGCCTAAATTAGTTCAGGTGTACAATTTGGCTTAACAAATCAAATAAAAAGTGACATGGACTCACTCTATGTGCAATATCAGGGGTTGTCATGATTTGTAAATGACTAACCCTTCCTCTGTCCATCATACATAAAACGTCCCTCAGTCAAGTATTGAATATCAAGCACAGATTCAGCTACTAAGACCAGGGGAGATTTGAAACTGCTCAGGGATGTTACCATGAGGCCATTGGTGATTTTAAAACAGCTACAGAGTTTAATGGCTGTGATGGGAGAGAACTGAGGATGGATCAACAACATTGTAGTGACTCCACAATAATGACCTAAATGACAGAGTGAACAGAACACAAATATGTCAAAACATGCATATTGTATGCAACAAGGGATTCAATACTTGACTGAGGGACGTTTTATGTGTGTTTTATTTGAAATAAAAGATCCCAGAAATGTTCCATATGCACAAAAATATAATTTCTCTCAGATTTTGCACACAAATTTGTTTACATCCCTATTAGTGAGCCTTTCTCCTTTGCCAAGAGAATCCATCCACCTGACAGGTGTGGCGTATCAAGAATCTGATTAAACAGCATGGCCATTACACAGGTGCACCTTGTGCTGGGGACAATAAAAAGGCACTCTAAAATGTGCAATTTTGTCACACAACACAATGCCACTAATGTCTCAAGTTTTGAGGGAGCGTGCAATTGGCATGCTGACTGCAGGAATGTCCACCAGAGCTGTTGCCAGAGAATGTAATGTTTATTTCTCTACCATTGTTTTAGAGAATTTGGCAGTGTGTCCAACCGGTCTCACAGCGGTTAGCTGATGTCAATGTTGTGAACAGAGTGCCCCATGGTGGCGGTGGGGTTATGGTAAGAGCAGGCATAAGCTATGGACAACGAAAACAATTGCATTTCATCGATGGCAATTTGAATGCACATAGATATCGTGATGAGATCTGGAGGCCCATTGTCGTGCCATTCATCCGCCGCCATCACCTCATGTTTCAGCATGATAATGCACAGCCCCATGTCTCAAGGATCTGTACACAATTCCTGGAAGCTGAACATGTCCCAGTTCTTCCATGGCCTGCATACTCACCCAGCACGTCAACCATTGAGCATGTTTGGGATGCTCTGGATCGGCAAGTACGACAGCGCGTTCCAAGTCCCGCCAATATCCAGCAACTTTGCACCACCATTGAAGAGGAGTGGGACAACATTCCACAGGCCACAGACAACAGCCTGATCAACTCTATACGAAGGAGATATGTCGTGCTGCATGAAGCAAATGGTGGTCACACCAGATACTGACTGGTTTTCTGATCCACACCCCTTCTTTTTCAAAAAGTATCTGTGACCAACATATGCATATTGTCACGCCTGCTCATGCTCGAGGGCGCCAGGCTCCCCAGCATTGCGCACTCCTGCCATCATCATTACGCACAACTGCCTTCCCCCGTCACGCAGATCAGAGATTATTGGACTCACCTGGACTCAATCACCTCTGTCATTACCTTCCCCATATATGTCTGGTTCCCCGCTCTGTTCCCCGTGAATTCTTCCCAAAGGGTCGACACAGCTGTATTCAGACAAAAGACATGGCTTCCCCGTGGTGGTATTCATATCCCAGGTACCAGCCTGTACGAGTTGGTAAACGGGACTTATGGTAAACGGGACTTACCCTTTACCATAAAGTTACGACCGGTCGTTATACAATGGGCCTACTGAATTAAACTCAGGCTCTCCAGGTCCGTATCTTATACGATTCTCATCTCCCCAAGATGGGGAGGCAGGTAGCCTAGTGGTTAGAGTGTTGGGCAAGTAACCGAACGGTTGCAAGATCAAATCCCGAGCTGACAAGGTAAAAATCTGTTGTTCTGCCCCTGAACAAGGTAGTTACTGTTCCTAGGCCGTCATTGAAAATAAGAATTTGTTATTAACTGACTTGCCAGGTTAAATAAAGGTAAAAAAAAAAATCAAGTCAAAATGAGTGGAAACAGATATAGGAACTTGCCTACCGTGATTGTTGCCAGCTCTGCTCCACTGATCTGGACTCTTTGGTTTGACTACAAATCGTGGTGAACCCTGCTTGCAGTGCCATCTGATAGGTTCTTATTTTTCAGAGTAAATAACTAACAGGCACAAGAGAATCTTAACCAAGTTTAATTCTTCCCAAAGGGTCGACACAGCTGTATTCAGACAAAAAAACATGGCTTCCCCCGTGGTGGTATTCATACCCCACTTTGGGTGGAGTCTCCTCCTTCTCTCTAAACATTGCATCCTTCTTGCTAAGCAGGGAACTAAGTTTCTCCCCTTATCAGTACTGTCACATGCAATTGTTTTCCCTGCACTCACCCAAAGAGTCCATTCCCCAGGTGCTCTCATTTGTTGACTTCTGTAACCGTAAAAGCATTGGTTTCATGCATGTTAACATTAGAAGCCTCCTCCCTAAGTTTGTTTTATTCACTGCTTTAGCACACTCCGCCAACCCGGGTGTCCTAGCCGTGTCTGAATCCTGGCTTAGGTTAGTGTTTATTGGCTTATTTCACTGTAGATCCTCTAGCCCTGCTCATTATACCTTATCCAACCTCTCAGTTCCACCACCCACACATGCGATGACATCACCTGGTTTCAATGATGATTCTAGAGACAATATCTCTCTCATCATCACTCAATGCCTAGGTTTACCTCCACTGTATTCACATCCTACCATACCTGTGTCTGTACATTATACCTTGAAGCTATTTTATCGCCCCCAGAAACCTGCTCCTTTTACTCTCTGTTCCGGACGTCCTAGATGACCAATTCTCATAGCTTTTAGCCGTACCCTTATCCCATCTGGCGATGTAGAGGTGAATCCAGGCCCTGCAGTGCCTAGCTCCACTCCTATTCCCCAGGCACTCTCTTTTGATTACTTCTATAACCGTAAAAGCATTGGTTTCATGCATGTTAACATTAGAAGCATCCTCCCTAAGTTTGTTTTATTCACTGCTTTAGCACACTCTGCCAACCCGGATGTCCTAGCTGTGTCTGAATCCTGGCTTAGGAAGACCACCAAAAACTCTGAAATCTCCATCCCTAACTACAACATTTTCAGACAAGATAGAACGGCCAAAGGGAGCGGTGTTGCAATCTATTGCAGAGATAGCCTGCAGAGTTCTGTCCTACTATCCAGGTCTGTACCCAAACAATTTGAACTTCTAGTTTTAAAAATCTACCTCTCTAAAAACAAGTCTCTCACCATTGCCGCCTGCTATAGACCACCCTCTGCCCCCAGCTGTGCTCTGGACACCATATGTGAACTGATTGCCCCCCATCTATTTTCAGAGCTTGTGCTGCTAGGTGACCTAAACTGGGACATGCTTAACACCCCAGCCATCCTACAATCTAAGCTTGATGCCCTCAATCTCACACAAATGATCAATGAACCTACCAGGTACCACCCCAAAGCCGTAAACATGGGCACCCTCATAGATATCATCCTAACCAACTTGCCCTCTAAATACACCTCTGCTGTTTTCAACCAAGATCTCAGCGATCACTGCCTCATTGCCTGCATCCGTAATGAGTCAGCGGTCAAACGACCTCCACTCATCACTGTCAAACGCTCCCTGAAACACTTCAGCGAGCAGGCCTTTCCAATCGACCTGGCCCGGGTATCCTGGAAGGATTTTGACCACATCCCTTCAGTAGAGGATGTCTGGTTATTTTTTTTTAAATGCCTTCCTCACCATCTTAAATTACCATGCCCCATTCAAGAAATTTGAATGGAACAGATATAGATAGCCCTTGGTTCTTTCCAGACCTGACTGCCCTTAACCAACGCAAAAATATCCTGTGGCGTTCTCCATTAGCATCGAACAGCCCCCGTGATATGCAACTTTTCAGGGAAGTTAGAAACCAATATACACAGGCAGTTAGAAAAGCCAAGACTAGCTTTTTCAAGCAGAAATTTACTTCCTGCAACACAAACTCAAAAAAGTTCTGGGACACTGTAAAGTCCTTGGAGAATAAGAGCACCTCCTCCCAGTTGCCCACTGCACTGAGGATAGGAAACTCTGTCACCACCAATAAATCCACTATAATTGAGAATTTCAATAAGCATTTTTCTACGGCTGGCCATACTTTCCACCTGGCTACCCCTACCCTGGCCAACGTCTCAGCACCCCCTGCAGCAACTTGCAGCAACTTGCCGCCCCCAAATCCCCCCCCTCCTCCTCTTTCACCCAAATCCAGACAGCTGATGTTCTGAAAGAACTGCAAAATCTGGATCCCTACAAATCAGCTGGGCTAGACAATCTGGACCTTTTCTTTCTAAAATTATCAGCCAAAATTGTTGCAACCCTTATTACTAGCCTATTCAACCTCTCTTTCGCATCAGCTGAGATCCACAAAGATTGGAAAGCTGCCGCGGTCATCCCCCTCTTCAAAGGGGGAGACACTCTAGACCCAAACTGTAATAGACCTATATCCATCCTGCACGGCCCTTCTAAAATCTTCAAAAGCCAAGTTAATAAAACAGATCACTGACCATTTCGAATCCCACCGTAACTTCTCACTATGCAATCTGGTTTCCGAGCTGGTCATGGGTGCACCTCAGCCACGCTCAAGGTCCTAAACGATATCATAACCTCCATCGATAAAAGACAGTACTGTCCAGCCGTCTTCATCGACCTGGCCAAGGCTTTCGATTCTGTCAATCACCGCATTCTTATCGGCAGACTCAATAGCCTTGGCTTCTCAAATGACTGTCTCGCCTGGTTCACCAACTACTTCTCAGATAGAGTTCAGTTTGTCAAATCGGAGGGCCTGTTGTCCAGACCTCTGGCAGTCTCTATGGGGGTGCCACAGGTTTCAATTCTCAGGCAGACTCTTTTCTCTGAATACATCAATGATGTCACTCTTGCTGCTGGTGATTCCCTGATCCACCTCTACACAGAAGACATCATTCTGTATACATCTGGCCCTTCTTTGGACACTGTGCTTACAAACCTCCAAATGAGCTTCAACGCCATACAACACTCCTTCCGTGGCCTCCAACTGCTTTTAAATGCTAGTAAAACTAAGTGCATGGGTCCCGCCCGACTAGCATCACTACTCTGGACAGTTCTGACCTAGAATATGTGGACAACTACAAATTCCTAGGTGTCTGGTTAGACTGTAAACTCTCCTTCCATACTCACATTAAGCATCTCCCATCCAAAATTAAACCTAGAATCGGTTTCCTACTTCGCAACAAAGCATCCTTCACTCATGCCGCCAAACTTGCCCTCGTAAAATGACTATCCTACCGATCCTTGACTTTGGCAATGTCATTTACAAAATAGCCCCCAACACTCTACTCAGCAAACTAGATATAGTCTATCACAGTGCCATCCGTTTTATCACCAAAGCCCCATATACTACCCAACACTGCGACCTGTATGCTTTCATTGGCTGGCCCTCACTACATATCCATCGCCAAACCCACTGGCTCGAGGTCATCTATATGTCTTTGCTAGGTAAAGCCCCACCTTATCTTAGCTCATTGGTCACCATAGCAACACCCGTAGCACGCGCTCCAGAAGGTATATCGCACTGGTCATCCCCAAAATCAACACTTCCTTTGGCTGCCTTTCCTTCCAGTTCTCTGCTGCCAATGACTGGAATGAATTGCAAAAATCTCTGAAGCTTGAGTCTTATATCTCCCTCTCTAACTTTAACCTTTTCACACATACCAACACACGGGTGTGATCATTCTACAGTGGTCCCTGTAGTGTATAATCAAACCGGTGTTATTAGAACGCTTATTCTAGAACGGCCAGTTTCGAATGACGCAACAATCACCATTTGAGCTGGCCACACTTTTTTCAGAAACATTTTGCACAAACACAGTCCTTACAAAGTTATGTCCAGAATGTGAGCAGTTTATTTTTTGATGCAATTTTCAGACATTCAAAAAAGTATCTACAGCAATCATCCAAACTGGAAAAATGTAAGCAACATTTGTCCTAGCGCTAACTGAGGAAAGATTGACGTAACACAAGCGGTCATATTTGTATAACTCTTGCTGACAAACTACAATATGAATTAGCTAATAGAAATTACGATTTATAATTAATCACATCACGGGTGAACTCACCATTGATCGAAATAATTGAGTAAAACACTCTAGAAATCAAAACTAATCCGATGATGGGTAGTTTCTACTCGCTGCCATGCTTTTTCCCCCCTCACATAAACCAAAGATAAGAGGCGACAAGATGAGTTCGGTCTGTTTATAGTATGCATGCTCAAGGGGGGGGGGGGGGTGGGGGGGGGGGGGGTGTCATCCACCACCGTTCACATCCCACAATTCATTTAGGGAAGTACTCAAAAAAGGAGTGAACCCTTACTCACCTCATTTTGTTATAACATCTTTGGTACAACAGATGATTAACTGTACAATGCATTCCGGGTTTCATGTAAAGTCGGAAGTTTACATAAACTAGTTTTAATGACTCCAATCTAAGTGTTTCAACCACTCCACAAATTTCTTGATAACAAACTATAGTTTTGGCAAGTCGGTTAGGACATCTACTTCATGCATGACACAAGTCATTTTTCCAACAATTGTTTAGACAGATTATTGCACTTAAATTCACTGTATCACAATTCCAGTGGTCAGAAGTTTACATACACTAAGTTGACTGTGCCTTTAAACAGCTTGGAAAAGTCCAGAAAATGATGCCATGGCTTTAGAAGCTTCTGATAGGCTAATTGACATCATTTGAGTCAATTGGAGGTGTACCTGTGGCTGTATTTCAAGGCCTACCTTCAAACTCAGTGCCTCTTCGCTCGACATCATGGGAAAATCAAAAGAAATCAGCCAAGACCTCAGAAAAAAAAGATACCACGTTCATCTGTACAAATATTAGTACGCAAGTATAAACACCATGGGACCACGCAGCTGTCATACCGCTCAGGAAGGAGAGGCATTCTGTCTCCTAGAGATGAACGTACTTTGGTGCGAAAAGTGCAAATCAATCACAGAACAACAGCAAGGACCTTCTGAAGATGCTGGAGGAAACAGGTACAAAAGTATCCATATCCTCAGTAAAACGAGTCCTATATCGACATAACCTAAAAGGCCGCTCAGCAAGGAAGAAGCCACTGCTCCAAAACCGCCATAAAAAAGCCAGACTACGGTTTGCAACTGCACATTGGGAAGAAGATCGTACTTTTTGGAGAAATGTCCTCTGATCTGATAAAAACAAAAATAGAACTGTTTGGCCATAAAGACCATTGTTTTGTTTGGAAGAAAAAGGGGGAGGCTTGCAAGCCAAAGAACACCATCCCAACCATGAAGCACAGGGGTGGCAGCATCATGTTGTGGGGGTGCTTTGCTGCAGGAGGGACTGGTGCACTTCACAAATTAGATGGCATCATGAGGTTGGAAAATGATGTGGATATATTGAAGCAACATCTCAAGATATCAGTCAGGAAGTTAAAGCTTGGTCGCAAATGGGTCTTCCAAATGGACAATGACCCCAAGCATTAATATTTTTGTTCAGTGTAATTTAGTGTACAGATGTACAAAAAGGAAACCTGTTTCTTGCTGACACACCTCAATTCAATACTTCCAAAGTTGTGGCAAAATGGCTTAAGGATAACAAAGTCAAGGTATTAGGAGTGGCCATCACAAAGCTCTGACCTCAGTCCCATAGACAATTTGTGGGCAGAACTGAAAAAGCGTGTGCGAGCAAGGAGGCCTACAAACCTGACTCAGTTACACCAGCTCTGTCAGGAGGAATGGGACAAAATTCACCCAACTTATTGTGGGAAGCTTGTGGAAGGCTAGCCGAAATGTTTGACCCAAGTTAAACAATTTAAAGGCAATACTACCAAATACTAATTGAGTGTATGTAAACTTCTGACCCACTTGGAATGTGATGAAAGAAATAAAAGCTGAAATAAATCGCTCTCTCTACTATTATTCTGACATTTCACATTCTTAAAATAAAGTGGTGATCCTAACTGACCTAAGACAGGGAATTTTTACTCTGATTAAATGTCAGGAATTGTGAAAAACTGATTTTAAATGTATTTGGCTAAGGTGTATGTAAACTTCCACCTTCAACTGTATGTCAAATAACATGGCCACACACAGCTGGAATTAGCTTAGCTCATTATAATCAGTACAACCTTCAAAAAAGTATTTTACACACTTAATATGTGCCCATTACAATCTATGCAATAATTCAGAATGCATGCAAACAATTGGGAAGTGCTTGGGGAATTTTGTCCGGGTCAGAAATGTCCCAAAAATGAATTGTCCACAAAAGTAAAAATTACTATTTCTATGTGAATGAATGAGGAGGCGGAACACACCTCAATTCAAACAATTCTTAGAAAATAAAAACTTGTTAGAAAATCATTTGAAATTGAAGTTGAAACAGCCTATAAATAAAAATAGGCTGCGTGCCTTGGTTTGAGGGCAGCGCGGATTAAATGTACTGTTTCGTAACAATCACATTCTGGGATGGAGAGAACGTTCTAACATCACGTGCATAAAAAAAACTCACGCTGGGGCGACCGTTAGAGATATTTGGAACTCACGCATGAATTAAGCATCAGCTGTCTGAGCAGCTTACCTGAGCACTATACCTGTACACAGCCAATCTGTAAATAGCACACCCGACTACCTCATCCCCATAGTATTACTTACCGTCTTGCTCTTTTGCACTCCAGTATCTCTACTTGCACATCATCTGTACATCTATCACTCCAGTATTAATGCTAAATTGTAGTTATTTTCGCCTCTAGGGCCCATTTATTGCCTACCTCCCTAATCTTCTACATTTGCACACACTGTACATAGATTTGTATTTTTTTTCTATTTTTCTTTTGCGTTATTGACTGTATGTTTGTTTAACTCTGTAACTCTGTGTTGTTGTTTTTGTCGCACTGCTTTGCTTTATCTTGGCCAGGTCGCAGTTGTAAATGAGAACTTGTTCTCAACTGGCCTACCTGGTTAAATAAAGGTGAAAGAAAATAGAAAATACATTTTAAAAAAAACATTCCAAGCTTAGTTGTCTTACTACAGAGAACCATTGACTTCTCACTCCTTTATATATTATGCGTCTGATCTATCATGTCTTTAATATCTCAATGTTCAAAGTTTACCCCGAATCCAACACCTGCTTCTGCATTAATGTTCATATGTCCTTGAATACCTGTGCGCTGAGGCTGCTTCTGTCCTGTTACCTGTCTGTTCCTATTAAATGTTTGACTCCCCGTACCTGCTTCTCATCTCCGGCATGGTACCTTTCACATATCTGTATTCCCAGCCATAGATTAGGGTCTAATTTATTTATTTCAATTGACTGATTTCCTTATATGAACTGTAAAATCTTAATATTTTTGTTCAGTGTAATTTAGTGTACAGATGTACGAAAAGGAAACCTGTTTCTTGCTGACACAGCAAAACATATCCATGCGGTAACCAGCTAAATGCCATCCTGTTGTGTATCAAGGCTATTTGCCAAGACACGAAGGCAGCTCCAACGTCATTAAGTTTCACTTCATTTGCCAGAGGACTTATTGGAATGTTCCCCTTTGTAATGGTCTCATCTTTTTGCAACTAAAATGGATGAATGAGTAAGAGACTTGTTAGCTAGTGGTTTACAGGTTGGTCTGTCAGAGCCTGGGGTGTGTGTGTCATCTCACTGAATGACTGGATCATAATAAGAGTGACGTGAACAAACTTTTACTACTAAGTCATTTGGCAAACTACTGAGTTGCTATGGCAAACTTTAAAAAAAACTTTCACAGAGATGCTATTTCTAGGTCCCAAGAAACAAAGAGATCTGCTGTTTGAGCTGACAATTCATCTCGATGGTTGCACAGTCTTCTAAAATAAAACTGAAGGACATCGGCGTTACTCTGGACCCTGATCTCTCTTTTGACGAACATAAAATATATTAAAGAGCAGCTTTTTTCCATCTTTGTAACATTGCACAAATCTGAAACGTTGTCTAAAAATGGTGCTGTTTTCGTCCCTCTCTCAACCTCTCTCAACCTCTCTCAACCTCTCTCAACCTCTCTCAACCTCTCTCAACCTCTCTCAACCTCTCTCAACCTCTCTCAACCTCTCTCAACCTCTGAATGCTCGGCTATGAAAAGCGAACTGACATTTACTCATGAGGTGCTGACCTGTTGCACCCTCTACAACCACTGTGATTATTATTTGACCCTGCTGGTCATCTATGAACGTTAGAACAATCTAGCCTTAATGGCCATGTACTCTTATAATCTCCACCCAGCACAGCCAGAAGAGGACTGGCTCCTCTCTAGGTTTCTTCCTAGGTTCCTGCCTTTCTAGGGAGTTGTTCCTAGCCACCGTGCTTCTACATCGGCATTGCTTGCTGTTTGAGGTTTTAGGTTAGGTTTCTGTATAAGCACTTTGTGACATCTGCTGATGTGAAAAGGGCTTTATAAATACATTTGATTGATTGATAAAGTGGCATAGGAAAAACTGTTTGGTGTAAAAAGACTGTATAACTTGTTGTGACATCATGGGATTGATAAATAATGAGATTACGTGCTGCATAAAATGACTGCTAGCTTTGTTTGAAATTTTGGCTCATTTTCAACGGAAAACAGTATTGGCAAATGCACCTCATTACCTTTAATACTGACCCAGGTCTGGTGGGGTGAGAGTGAGTCAGGGAATAAAAAGTTAGCTGAAGTTAAATTGTGTCTGGGTACAGATTTCCTACCTGAGAGGTGTGAGAGGGGCAGGATGGTCACCAGACTCCAGTGAGCTGGACGCTGCAGAAGACACAGGGCTGGTGAGGTCTATTTTACACTAGTAAACCTCTCGGTAACACTTAACATTAGTCAAGTGTTGTAATAACTAAATTGTTACACTGTACTTACACTGTTCTAAGGGTTGGATAAGGTTAGGGTTAGGACTAGGGTTAATGCACACAGTGTACAGTGTAACAATTAGCAATTAGAATAGTTAGCAAACAGCAATAATTACACAGCAAGCCTAATAAGGGCACTGGATACACCTCAATAGTTTTAACACATTTAAAATAACCAAATGCGGAAAGTTCGCGGGAAAGTGTAGCCGATATTAACATATTTTTGTTGGTCAGCAAGAGCATGGAGAGACACACAAGTTTGACAAAATCACCTTATACATGTTCAGTTTAATACGGCTATTTATTGACGTTTGTAGCTCTTGGTCAGAAACATGCTTTTTTAACGGTCCTCTTCAAGTTTAGCTGGAATTTAGACCGAAAGGATTTTACAAATGTGATTGTGTCGCATTGCCTATCGCTGCACAGAATATCAGATCTAAACAATTGGAGAAGTGCTTAACATCACCAGTACCACATCATCAGATTCAGAAATAATCACATTAATAATACATACGAAATGTAGGCTTGTTGTCTTCGGCTCTCTGGAAAGTTTTACTGGAAGGCAGAATCCATGCTGCGCAGTGAAGGTAACTCATGGACTATGTGACAGACTATTTATTGTTGAAGTCTATCCTCTGTGGTTTTGTTAAATCGGGTTGTACAGCTCGCAACTCCCACTTGTCAGCTCCCAATGAAATGATTAAGAGGGTTTCGCCGAATAGACAACACGCGCATGCGCAGCAGCAGCTCAGATGATTGGCATGAATAGTCTAAGCAACACCATAGGCTACACATATCACACTTAGGCTATATTATGTAAAATGCTATCGTTGCAAAATGACACATTTAATTGCCTACTATTCATTCCAGACATTTTACTGTACAACATTGTCCGTGATAAAACAAGTCTCAGTAATCCCATACCTAGGGCAACAGCATGTGTATGCTGGAACATTGGTAAGATTGTGGTAGGTAACCCACCTGTCTAAACTAGGATAAAACGGTGTGATCTCAATTGAAATGATTTTGGAATTATTTAAACACTTTCTGATGATGCACTCTGGTGGCGGTGTATATAGCCTACACATGGGACTCGTTAGGAATATTTTAGTTGGTTAGCATATGTTCAAAGCTCACTGCCGCCTTCTCCACCTCTGTATCATAGGCTATACGCTACCCTTATCCTGTATATCCTTATTCACTTTCAAGCATTTCTAATGAAAATACAACAGACATAGGCAATGCAAATGAAAACAAGAAACGTGCATAAATAGAAACCTTTTCGTGCGTGCAGCAGATCAGAACAGGCGGTGAAATAGCTTACATTTCAATAATATAAAAATCAATGAAGCCAGCAGGCTTAGCTTGAGTGAGTTCGAGACACTTGCACTGTCTTAAAATTAGTTTTCCACCTGTTTTCAATTACTTTTCCGGCAACATGTTCGGCTATAGCCTAACACATTCGTCTCTTGGTAGCCTATAACCACGAATGCAACTGTAGCCAGCATGCACATCGTGTATACGCTAATGTATGCTGATGTGCTCTTAACCTATGTGCTTCCCATATAGGCCGACTACAGACATGCAATGTATGCAGTAGCAGCTGACATGTTTGCAAAGGGCGTCTGCATAGCCTCCAGCTAGCTGGATCATTCCTATATTGCGGTGCCTTTTCTGTTCCCAGGAAATCACACTTATTTTGTGTCAAATGTGGATTACAAAAGGCTTTACATATAAATGCAGGTGTCCTTTACCTTAAAAACACAAAAATATGGATATTGAAAAGGAACTTAATGCATTTTGGATGTAGCCGTGTGTTCCCGGGTGTTATTCATCAACTTCCACGAGAAATATAAGCAATAATATAAAATAATAACAATTTAAAAAATATTTCATTATTTTGTAGTCCTAGTTAAATTCTCTCTCATCAATAACGTTTTTTCATGATTATTGTATTTCATTTAAGATTATCTGTGTCCCTGATATCTCTTTGACCCAACTATTGCTACTCATCCCCGGTATGGGTTGATTCATTCATTTCGCTGATTCATGGGGCGGAAGGTAGTGGTTAGAGCGTTGGACCAGCAACCGAAAGGTTGCTAGATCGAATCCCCGAGCTGACAAGGTAAAAATCTGTCGTTCTGCCCCCGAACAAGGCAGTTAACCCACTGTTCCTAGGCCGTCATGTCATTGTAAATAAAACATTCCAGTCATCTCTTCAACAGGTTTATCATAGGATATGTGTTTTCAAATTGCCAGGGTGTATTACGAACAACAATGCCATACATGAGCCGACTGTGTAGGCTCGTATGGTTCTGCCTATTATGAATGGAAGAAAAGCGCGCCGTTGTAGGGAGCCTTGCGTTAATGTAGGGTTTACGGTCCAAACACTTAAAATACACACCTTATCCATTCAGCCCTCAAATTAAGTAGACACTTCTGATGACGTCTGACGAGTATACACTTGCAGGGCAAGGAAGGAATGATTTTTTTCAATGGACCACCCTTGTCTGGAAATTCGTCACTCGTTCATCCCGCGATGATTGTGGGTGCTTTATATGCGCTACAGTCAATTATGAGTGCATTATATTAAATATATAATTATTAGTGTACGCCTTGATAGCTAGCCAATTAATTAGCTAACTAACGTTAGCCTGCCTAGCTGTAACTTCTGAAGTAAAATGTTTTCTTCATACAATTTCCAAAAGATTACCAAACAAAAACATATTTACATTTTATGTATTAGCAAAATGTCTAACTTATTTGCATTGGTTTTTACTTACACTTGTATGTTGACTTCTCCTTTGATGTTGTTTTTAAGTTCTCTGACTTTTCTTAGCGGATGTACAATCGTCGCGAATTGAATTATGGGGAGTTTCAGGCCTCGGAGTGAACATAATTGTACACTCGCAAAGCCGACTAAAAACGAGGGCTGAGGGGCTTACCTTTCAAACTTCCCTTGTTTGGCTAATGATTTGGCCACCCACCAAGATGGCGACGGAAATTCATAAGGGCATAAGGCCCTTGGACGAGGGTGTGTCTTTTAAGTGTTTGGACTGTACATTAGGTCTACAATTATACAGTGCATTATTAAAATCATGGGTAAAAGAGCTTATTGAAGTTTATGGATTATGTGATAGAATTCTGAAATGTACAAAGTATTGAGATGTTTTCATGATTGAAAATTGTTTCCTATAGTAATGATAAACATTTGTTGGGACTTGAAGTTTCATCAACCAACAAACAAACCAAAGCAAACCAATTGTGGCGGTTAACGGTTTTGCTTAGAAGGAGTAGACAGCTATGACCAGAAGTGACTTTTTGTAGTAGGTTAGGAGAACATTTTAGCTAAGCCTAGCCCTTTTCTTAACCTAAGTCTCATAACCTGCCACGTTAATTATACTGACCTGCTGCATAAATTCTCCTAACCTGCTATGAAAAAGTCACTTCCGGTTGTAGCTGTACTCCCTCTAGTCAGAACCGCGGTTAACTCGGCCCATTATGTCCTGTGCTTTTGGGAAAATCACGCACACACACACTTCTCCCAACATCACAACCAACATGTTGATTTGCCTCCCAGAAATATCATTTACATTTTCACCTGTGCCAATTAGGCCTCAACTCTACCAATACATTGAGCAATGAGCAATGCAATTAACAGAACAGAGATGACAATCAGCCCTGGTTATGTAGCATAGAATGAATGATGAATTCATACATAGCCTGCTGGGGCACAACTTTCACTGGGGACAGGGGGGACATTCTGAAATTGCATTTTTGTCCCCACCCCAGTTTTATCATTGGAATGTGATACAAAACAAGGCCTACGGTGTGCTTTGGGACCATGCAGATGCCTCCGAGCGGTCGGGTAGGCTGTTTAGAGTGTTTATCCGACTGGATAAAAAAAAAAGATCAAAACAATTATGTCCCTCCCACTTCTAAAACCAAAGTTTCTCCCCTGATAGCCTGTAACTTGTGATACAAGCATTGAGATATGAGGATGCTGCCAGTGTCAAGCACTAATAGGGGCCAGCAGATGAAATGCCTGTTGATTTACAGATAGTAGGCCATGTCATGTCAGTGATTATCATAGAGATCCTATGAAATGACCAATTCCTAATTCAATGGTGATGCTCTCGTTGGTGGAAAGGCTGGGCGGGGTGGTTGGAAAGTCCCCTCTCATTTCCAACGTTTGTCTAAGTAACTGCCTCTTGTCCTCTCTGCCATTCCCTCGCAGACAATGGCTGTCTGCAAACGTAATGCATCCTCCTTCCTCAAAGGAGAGCATTGGAGGAGTGGATCCAAGGTCCCTCCCTCCCTCGGACCACATCCTCCAATGAGCTTTGATAGGAATTGAGGAAACAAGGACAACATTTGCTGAGTCAAGGTCACTTTCACAGTCAGAAAGCAAGACAACATCACTCAGATAAAAAAAACATGGCTTACTTTTTTTTTTACATTAACCTAATACAAACAGTTCTGTATGAATGAGGTTTGTGCAGTAGGCCTAATACATTATCAGAACGTATTGGCTATATGCCTGGCCTGCCAATATTGTTCTTCTCAGACCATATTATATTTCAAAACTCAAGCTTTGATAACTAAATAGATCAGTTGGTGTAGCACTTGCGATGCACAGCTGAACATAAATTGAAATAATTTGCAAATAATTAGCTTTTTTATTTTACTGGACTGATGGTACCTGCATCTGACAGTCATGGTGCTTTCAAGACAACTGGGAACTCTGGGGGGGAAAATGAAGTCAAATCATGACGTCGGTGATCTTCAAGTCGGAAACATGAACTCACTTATAAAACAGCAGCTCTTTGCTGTATTATTTGACAGTCTCTCTGTGGTCATGGTTTTAAAAGTTATTCAATCTTAAGCAGGCTCGTATCAAACTTTGCTGTGGCCGGCGTCGTGGAAGCTCTGTAGGGACGGTGATTTGAGCTATCCAATTGCCAGCACAGTAGGCGCACTGGATTTAGCCA
Organism: Salmo trutta; assembly: GCF_901001165.1. Taxonomy (NCBI): domain Eukaryota; kingdom Metazoa; phylum Chordata; class Actinopteri; order Salmoniformes; family Salmonidae; genus Salmo; species Salmo trutta. The sequence goes on along the minus strand of NC_042961.1, from coordinate 46,885,122 downwards.
CAGATCTCCGGGTCTTCTGGGTAGGCAGAGTTTGTCTTTCAGACAAATCAAATGGTTCAAAATGGGAACACTTTGCTTACCACCTGCACAGGGCTTCTACCGCCAACAGCGCCATACAAATAAATAAAAAAAGAACCTCAAGCCTTTATCGTTGGCTTTTCTACAGAAATGTTTGGTGATTGAATAGGAATGCCTTGAAGATCGACCATTCGATCGACTGGTTGGTGACCACTGCTATAGTGGATAGTTTGAGTGCCACAGACGATGAGCTGATCAGGTCCTTCTGCCTGCCACAAGCCCATCACAGAGCAGGAAGTGGGGATGACAGAGGGTGGGAGAGTTTAGCAGGGGCCGCTGCCCCTTTGCCACAGGAAGTAGTATGCTGACACACATAGTGGATGGCAGTGTGCGCTCCGCATTAGAGCCGTGCCGGAAACAGGTGCCCGGGACTCCATTGTTCCTTCCTTCACCAACACCCAGATTCAGAGAACGGTTTGAGGAGCTCTTCGCTCCTCTGAGTCTTGCAGGTCTGAAGGGTGAGTTAATGAGAGGAAGGAAGTCTAGGGAGGAGGTGTGTGTGTGTGTGTGTGTGTGTGTGTGTGTGTGTGTGTGTGTGTGTGTGTGTGTGTGTGTGTGTGTGTGTGTGTGTGTGTGTGTGTGTGTGTGTGTGTGTGTGTGTGTGTGTGTGTGTGTGTGTGTGTGTGTGTGTGTGTGTGTGTGAGAGAGAGAGTGTGTGTGTATGTTAATATCAGTATGATAGGTAGAATACTGATTTCAGAATTCTATTGAATGATATCTGATTCTTTTCAGTTAAATATTATTTTCCTAACTGGTACAGGTACTTAGTCTTACACAAGCCATCTGCAGGGGGTATATTATTTAGGACTTTAACACATACAACAGAAAACATTTACAACTCATTTGTAGTTAAGGGCAATCAATTTAATTTAATTAGTATAAAACAGTCCTTGTCTTTGTCCAGCAAAAGAACACCGTACAATTTCAAATATCAATATCATCTCTCATCCATTTTTACAGTCGCATTATCTAGCTTTTATGCTCTGAGAGAAGATATTCCTTCATACACAAGAGACGGAAGTCCTTTGCCTGCTCGGACTCTGCACCGATGACAAGTTATAATCTGCCATTTTAAATAAAAAGCTTTAGAAAAATACAGAACGGATGTAATGGGCAAAACATCTTATCTTATATGACACCTGTCATATACATTAGACAAAGGCCCCAGGCCTTTGGTTTTAGTGTGTAAAAAATAAACATTAGTTAAAAAGCTATTTAAAGCTGACACAATCGGGGTAGTCTATTCACACGTTAGTGCTTGGGGCATTATTACCTTTGTTCTTACGGCATGATTACCCATCTCTATATTGTTATGCAATGACATCTTTGTGGCATTGCCATTTCAAATACTCAACGGGTCCCCAATGTGTCCCGGTCCCTAAAAATAGCTGTGGCACTTGAAAGTAAACAAAGCATTGGCACAGAACTTTCTTTCACTTGCTCTATTCAACTCTACAACTTACTATGACATTCTCTCCGTCACTCTAATAAAGTCAATTCCTCATCTCACGATTCCAACTATCCATGTCAAATGTATTTCTCTTCTAGCCACACTCCTTAGTCCTTCATCCTCCTTCTCTCCCTTCCCTTCCAGCTCTGTCTTTGTCTCACTCACTCACTCTCTACTCATAACCTCAAAACTCTCAACTTTTCAAAACACCTCCTGGGATACAAAAACATATCGTACTCCGCCCAGTAACTTTCGACAGCTCTCTTGACATGTTATCCACCTAACGCTTAAAGCGGCCTGAGGCAGCCTCCAGCTCAATACCTCAGAGGAGAGGCATTGTCATCCTATCTACATATCAGCTCCGATCTCTGTTGCCGGCTGCCTTTCCGCAAATCCTTTACAACATCATGGTTTGATTGGCTTACAACTAGTCATGTATATGTGTTTATAATGGCCCCTCTAGCCACTGAGTGAAACATACTTGAGCTCATGTTTTTGAGGGGCGAGGCTGAGCTCTCAATCAGGCAGGTTTGATGGGGCCAGGCAGTTTTGAATGGCATCCTATTCCTGTAGGCTCCATGAGCCTTTGTCAAAAGTAGTGCACTATATAGTGTACAGGGTTTGGTTGCATAAAACATTTTAAGTGTTTCCCTTAAGGCTTTACATTAAGAAATAATTGTCCCTTGCCTAAGGGAATTGTTTAAGGGCATTGCATAGAGCACCTAAAATATTTCCTTTTTACGGTAGTTTGAAGGCATGTATGGCAGACGGAGTATCTGGTTACCATGGGCATGGCCTGATTCACTGACTTAACCTCTAGTCAAAGAGGTCACTTTCATTTTGTGAGATATCAAAATGGAACTTCATTGCTTCAGAAGATAATAAACCTAGTTTCTTTTTACTTTTTTCTCAACTTGTTTATATTACTTCCTAGTATGTCAAGCTAGTTTACAGAGTAGCTATAGCTAACTAGCCAGCTAGCTTTGTAGCCATGGATTGTGCACCTTTCATTGTTTAGCTAAGTAGCTAGCTGGTTGATGTTTTCCTTTTGTAACCAGAGCAGATGAAAGTAACATTCACCTCCACAAATTCTGTTTACATTGATATCCAAACTGAATGAAGCAGTTAAGGGACCTCATGGGCACCATTAACTTTTTCACTTAATTTAAGGGAGAAATTCACCTTTAGAATGTTTTGTTCAACTGATTTAAAGTTAAGGAAACTTTAAGGGAACAGATAAGGGGAAAATTAACTTAAGGTGTTTTATGCAACCAGGCCCAGGGTGCCATTTGGGACACAGACATGGACCATAACAACACAGGAGAAACTAGGGTGGAAACAGATAAACAATCATGATTTGATTGACATAAATGTTGGGGTTATTCTTGGTATCTGTGGGGTTATGGTTAGGGGTTAAAGGTCAGGGGTCAAAGGGAGGACCTTCAACAGGCCTGCAGGATGGGCTGGTAGGGGTCGGTCAGGACCTTGTAGCGGATCTTGGTGTTGGTGATGGCGCCATGCTTCTGCCTCAGGTGGAGACGCAGCTGGCTCTTGTGGCGGAAGTGCAGGTCACACTTCTCACACTGGGAGAGATAGAGAGACAGAGATAAATCAAAACTCCAAACCGACAACCTGATTATTGGACAAAATTACCTGGAAGGATTCCTACTACCAAAGATTCATATTTCCAAGCTATACAGAAAATGCTCTGGCAAACAAACAAACAAACAGAAACCTGAAAATACCATCTAACCTGGAACTGAGTGAGTAATGTTTAGTCTGAAGCTTCTTTTAAGGTCAAGAAGAAAAATACATTACAATGATATATTTTATTTTATAAGGACTGAATGCTAAGTTAAGGCTACCAAGCTTGATAGGACAGAACGGATCTGACTGCAACTTCAATTAGCACTGAGATGTGAAGTGAGAGGTGTCAAAGTGTGTTAGCGATGGATGGAAACTCAGGATGTTAACATGTACAAGTCTGGAACAGTAATGGTACAAGGAAACCCCAAACAGTTTCAGCTGGACTTTCACATAATCAAAGAGATAGCTCAGCAGGTTAAGCTCTCTCTTGAGAAAGATGCCCCGAGCGTGTCAGACCAAACCTCTTCATTATACAACACCACAGACGAGCAACCCCATACGGAAAGTAAATCTCCCAGCACAGAGTACTACTCCCTTGTTGAAATGAAGGATACATTCACCCAGCTGGAGGTAAGACAGGTGGAGCTGGAACAGCAGGTGAACACACTCCAGTCAGCACAAAAAATAGTCGAGCTCAACAACACCCCCTCAACCAGACCCGGAGAGCTGGAGTTGGACAGAGACATATCTGTACTCTGGACTGTGGTGAGACAACATCAACAGGAGAGGATCAGAGTGCACTAGAGCACTAGAGGAAAGGATCAGAGTGCTGGAGGTGAGGGGGATGGCGTGTGACAGAGAACAACCCATTAGAGAGCTGGCCACCCCTGCAGAGAAACTAGCAGAACAGCCCACCTCAGCCCCTGACCAAAGTCTTGACACCACAGCAGAACAGTCCACCCCAGATACTGAGCATGGCCTTGACATCACAGCAAGACAGACAAATTAAGAACCCCAAGCCCAGGGGATCACACCCCCTCTGAGCACCCCCCGTCAGCCACCCTGATAGCCCTCCTGATACCCCCCCCCCCCCCACACACACACACACACCCACTGAGGACATACACATAACACAGATTGTACCCCTTATGGACTCGAACGGGAAATATATACAAGAAAATAAACTTTTCCCAAAACACACAGTGTCTAAACTCTGGTGTCCAAACACCCAGGACACCCTAGACCTTCTGTCTGAGGACGAACTAGGGTCACCCAGCTATATAATAATAATACACACAGGCACAAATGACCTGAGAGCACAGCAGGAAAGTGTGGCCACACCACTCAAGGGAACCCCCCCCCCCCCGAACCTACACATAGAGGACCCACGCCGAGAGGACCTACATCCAGACCACAGCAACACCAGCCACACCCCCACAACCAATCAACTCCCACCCAAGTCAACCATGCCCGCACCCCATTTAGGCCCCCTCAGATCAAACCTATGCCCCTCCTTCCCACCCCTTTGCCCCCCACACAACATGAAAGTCACACATACGCCCAGGCCATGAGCAGGCAAACAGGCCCAACCCCCACTCTTACACCAGCCCAAGCCAATGGCTGGTACCAGATGCTCAGCAGGCTCTGCTCACACTTACTGTTCTGAGGCCAAACCACACGACTAACAACAGTGGACACTTTATGGAACACAAAGCCTTCACTATCTCATCCTGGAATATCCAAGGCCTGAGGTCATTTGCCTTTGTCCTAAAGATCAGGAACCTGGACTTCATCAAAGAAATACAGACATTGTCATGCTACGAGAAACATGGTATAGAGGAGATGGACCCACTGGTTGCCCTCTAGGTTACAGAGAGCCACCAAACTACCAGATGTGAAACAGGGAAGAGACTCTATGCTAATTTGGTATGCTAATTTGGTAGAGAGCAGACCTCCCTCACTCTATTAAATTAATCAAAACAGGAACATTTTACATTTGGCTAGAAATTCAAAAGGAAATTATCTCAACAGAGAAAAATGTCCTCCTGTGTGTTACCTAAATCCCCCCACTAGAATCCCCATACTTTAATGAAGGCAGCTTCTCCATCCTGGAGGGAGAAATCAATAATTTCCAGGCCCAGGGACATGGACTAATCTGAGGTGACCTAAATGCCAGCACTGGACAATAACCTGACACCCTCAGCACACAGGGGGACAAACACCTACATGGAGGTGACAGCGTTCTCTCCCCCATATGCCCCCCTAGACACAACTATGACAACATAACCAACAAAAATGGGTCACAACTCCTGCAGCTCTGTCACACGCTGGGTATGTACATAGTCAAAGGTAGGCTTCGAGGGGACTCCTATGGTAGGTACACTTATAGCTTATCTCTTGGCAGTAGTACTGAAGACTACTTTATCACTGACCTCAACCCAGAGTCTCTCAGAGCGTTCACAGTCAGCCAACTGACACCCTGATCAGATCACAGCAAAATCACAGTCTACTTAAACAGAGCAATACTCAATAATGAGGCATCAAAGCCAAAGGAACTGAATAATATTAAGAAATGGTATAGATGGAAGGAAAGTAGTGTGGAAACCTACCAAAAAACTATTAGGCAACAACAAATTCAATCCCTTTTAGACAATTTCCTGGACAAAACGTTCCACTGTAATAGTGAAGGTGTAAACTTGGCAGTAGGAAACCTAAACAGTATATTTGACCTCTCAGCTTCCCTATCAAATCAAAAAATGTCAATGCAAATGGTTTGATGAAGAATGAAAAAACCTAAGAAAGAAATTTAGAAACCTACCCAACCAAAAACAGAGACCCAGAAAACCTGAGCCTACGCCTTCACTATGGTGAATCACTAAAACAATAAATTAATACACTACAGAAAAAGAAGGAACATCACGTCGGAAATCAGCTCAATGTAATTGAAGAATCAATAGACTCTAACCACTTATGGGAAAATTGGAAAACACTAAACAAACAACAACATGAGTTATCTGTCCAAAAGGACAATCTCCAATCTTTTTGTCCATATAACAAAGAACAAAGAGCAAAAACATTTACATGATCAAATACAAACCTTAAAATCAACTATTAAAGACTACCAGAACCCATTGGATTCTCTAATTACATTGAATGAACTACAGGGCAAAATACAAACCCTCCAACCCAAAAAGGCCTGTGGTGTTGATAGTATCCTCAATGAAATGATAAAATATACAGACCATAAATTCCAATTGGCTATACTTAAACTCTTTAACATCTTCCTTGGCTCTAGCATCTTCCCCAATATTTGTAACCAAGAACTGATCACCCCAATCCACGAAAGTGGAGAAAAATACTGAGCAAATTGGCTTTTTACCAAATTACCGTACGACAGACAACGTATTCATCCTGCACAACGTAATGACAAATAAAGAAACCACAACAAAGGCAAAGTCTTCTCATGCTTTGTTGATTTCAATTTGGCATGAGGGTCTGCTATACAAATTGATGGAAAGCGGTGTTGGGGGAAAAATATACGACATTATAAAATCCATGTACACAAACAACAAGTGTGCAGTTAAAATTGGCAAACAAAACACAAAATTCTTTCCACAGGGCCGTGGGGTGAGACAGGGATGCAGCTTAAGCCCCACCCTCTTCAACATATATATCAACGAATTGGCGAGGGCAGTAGAACTGTCTGCAGCACCCGGCCTCACCCTACTAGAATCTGAAGACAAATGTCTACTGTTTGCTGATGATCTGGCGCTTCAGTCCCCAACCAAGGAGGGCCTACAGCAGCACCTAGATCTTCTGCACAGATTCTGTCAGACCTGAGCCCTGACAGTACAAGACAAAAATAATGGTGTTCCAAAAAAGGTCCAGTTGCCAGGAACACAAATACAAATTCCATCTAGACACCGTTGCCCTAGAGCACACAAAAAAATGATACATACCTTGGCCTAAACATCAGTGCCACAGGTAACTTCCACAAAGCTGTGAACGATCTGAGAGACAAGGCAAGAAGGGCCTTCTACGCCATCAAAAGGAACATCAAATTTGACATACCAATTAGGATCTGGCTAAAAATACTTGAATCAGTTATAGAACCCATTGTCCTTTACGGTTGTGAGGTCTGGGGTCCACTCACAAACCAGGAATTCACAAGGTGGGACAAACACCAAATTGAGACTCTACATGCAGAATTATGCAAAAATATCCTCTGTGTACAATGTAAAACACCAAATAATACATGAGGAGCAGAATTAGGTGGAAAATTAGCTGCACTTCCTAACCTGCCAAATGTATGACCATATTAGAGACATAAAACACCAAATAATGCATGCAGAGCAGAATTAGGCCGATGCCCACTAATTATCAAAATCCAGAAAAGAGACGTTAAAGGAAGCGATTCCCAAACCTTCCATAACAAAGCCATCACCTACAGAGAGATGAGAAGAGAAGATTTCCCTAAGCTGGACTTGGGGCTCTGTTCACAAACACAAACAGACCCCACAGAGCTACGGGACAGCAACACAATTAGACCCAACCAAATAATGAAAAAACTAAAAGATAATTACTTAACACATTGGAAAGAATTAACAAAAAAACAGAGCAAACTACAATGCTATTTGGCCCTAAACAGAGAGTACACAGTGGCAAAATACCTGACTACTGTTACTGACCCAAACTTAAGGAAAGCTTTAACTATGTACAGACTCAGTGAGTATAGCCTTGTTATTGAGAAAGGCCACCGTAGGCAGACCTGGCTCTCAAGAGAAGACAGGCAATGTGCACACTGCCCACAAAATGAGGTGGAAAATGAGCTGCACTTCCTAACCTCCTACCAAATGTATGACCATATTAGAGACACATATTTCTCTCAGATTACACAGATCCACAAAGAATTTGAAAACAAAGCCAATTTTGATAAACTCCCATTTCTACTGGGTGAAATACCACAGTGTGCCACCACAGCAGCAATATATGTGACTTGTTGCCACAAGAAAAGGGCAACCAATGAAGAACAATCACCATTGTAAATACACCCCATATTTATGTTTATTTATTTTCCCTTTTGTACTTCAACTATTT
>NC_042961.1:46836910-46871910 GCF_901001165.1 Salmo trutta | reverse complement strand
ATGTTGAGTATATTTCTGAGGTGACAGATCCAGGTGAACGTGGAGTTGAGGGCTCCATAAAGGCTTCCGGAAGTTTCTGGCCTGCTGCCGGAGGGGAGGAAGGAAACGGGAGAGTGGGGTGAGGGGGGTGGTGGGGGAGATGGGAGATACCCTCTCCCTGGCTTGCAAAACAACAACCCCCAAGATTGATAGAAATGTAGAGGACAGATGTGCAGGAACTGCCGAACACACACACATAATGCCACACACACACACACACACACACACACACACACACACACACACACACACACACACACAAAGCACTACAGAAACAAAGCACTACACGCACATACCGCTACACACCGCCACACACACACACCATCTCTGAATACATCCTGCAAGGCGCACTGAGATGAGGATGAAAACGCCCGCGCAGGACATCCGTCAATAAGAAGATTTTTTTTTGGGGGGGGGGTAGCTATCAAAGGTCACCAATAAAAATAAAAAAACAAGCGGAAAAGTTAGCTAATCTTAAGCACATCCTAGGTTCACAAAGAGTGGCAGCACATTACAATACACAGGCCTAACAGAGGGGCTGCTTCAGTGCACCATGAACTTCAGATCAAAGAATTCTGACCGAACAGGAGGACCTTGAGCGATCTTCAAGGCGTCTGCCGGTCGGTCAAGGCCAGAAGTAGATAAGTGCGTAGAGAGAGAGGCCGCACCCTTGCAGAAACAGCACATATTTCACAGGGATGATGCAAGCTGCAAACCTGAGGTTTCCCACCATATCAAAGCTCTGAATCTGTCATGTCGATACAGATAATACTCACCGGACTGGATCACTGTCAAATTGAATTAGGACATTAAAGCTATTATCAAGAAACAACAAATCCTACTTACTTCAAGGACTGTTGAAGCCAAGCCAAATCAAACAGGTGAAAAATACTTGACTTTAAAAGGAGACAATTATTCATACAAATGTTCTGTCAGTGAATATCGCAGAAGAATGTTGTAGGAATTGAAATATTCAGTATGTGTACAAGCTGCATACAAACGACAAATCAACCAATATGGCCATGTTTGGGTATAAACCCTGTGTTTAAATGCGAGTCGGAAGCAGAGTGTTTTACGAGGGGTGTTGAGTGCGTGTGTGTGTTTGTGTCCTTGTGCTTTTATTTGTTTTGATGGAGGCCGGATCAATTGTGTCTTATAAAAAAAATGAAAATGAAAAAAGAAAAACAACATTTAAGAAAACAGAGAATTAGATGTAGCTTAAGTCTAGGATACTTCCAGGCATTGTGAGAGGAACGGAAGAGGGGGGTGGTTGAGGAAAAGTGAGAACATTACTAATCAGGTTCGCCAATGGGAGGAAGCCATTCAGTCTGTCCAGTTGGCAAGGCTGTGCTAAGCTAATAGACTTCCCTGTTTCACCAAGTCTGTCAAGGTCCACTACCATGTCCATGTGAATGATTATCAAAACATTTGTTTACAGTGTTGTATTTATTGTAGTGTGCTATGGTTATCATTTTGATACTGTACAGGACTTAACACTGCTTGGGCAAAATATCCCATCTGTACAGTAACATTGTGGTTATATAATCGAGGACAAAGGTCAAGATACTTTGAAAATAAAAGAAAACAAGACATAGTTGAAGAGCGCAATGTAAAGTTAAAGAACACTACAATACTTTGCTTCTTTGCTTATGCACACTTTTTTCATAATGCATTTGACAATTCATTCTTCCAAGTTTTACTATATTTCCTATTTGGCTTCTGATTCATAAGCACAAATCATGCAATTCAGGGGAAACTGTTGATTGGGCTGTCGCTGTGTTGCTTGGGGAAATACCTTATTTACTGCATACCTTAAAAGGCATGTGCTGATACTAAAGCTCCGACAGTCTAATTCAATAGCTGGTGCAAAAGTGTTGACACAATAACACAGATTCACATAAACTGTGTCTTCCTGTTCTTGCAGAGAATTCTGGACATATAAGGGCAAGCTGTAAGCACTTTCCGGACAGAGGAGAATAGAGGATGGGGAGGGAGGGAGGAAGGTGTGTGGGAGTCTTGGGAGGGGTCTACTTGTTTGTCCCCTTCGGACGGTGGTAGGGGGGCAGGAATGAGGGGAAAAAAGAACAGAGAAGCGTTGCAATGAAAAACAATAAAGCGAAACATTTCAAAAGAGCTTCCTTTGAAGCAGTGTCTGGGGAGATAAGTTTGTCCTCTAGCATGCTTATTGGTGGGACCTGAGAGAGAATTACTGTTTGTTGAGGATCTAGTGCTTCTGTCACCAACCAAGGAGGGCCTACAGCAGTACCTAGATCTTCTGCACAGAGTCTGTCAGACCTGGGCACTGACAGTAAATCTCAGTAAGTCAAAAATAATGGTGTTCCAAAAAAGGTCCAGTTGCTAGGAGCACAAATACAAATTCCATCTAGACACCGTTGCCCTAGAGAACACAAAAAAACGATATACCTTGGCCTAAACATCAGCACCACAGGTAACTTCCACAAAGCTGTGAATGAGCTGAGAGACAAGGCAAGAAGGGCCTTCTACGCCATCAAAAGGAACATAAAATTCAACATACCAATTAGGATCTGGCTAAAAATACTTAGTTATAGAACCCATTGTCCTTTACGGTTGTTAGGTCTGGGGTCTGCTCAGCAACCGAGAATTCACAAAGTGGGACAAACACCAAATTGAGACTCTGCATGCAGAATTCTGCAAAAATATCCCCTGTGTACAACGGAAAACACCAAATAATACATGCAGGGCAGAATTAGGCCGATATGTGCACACTGCCCACAAAATGAGGTGGAAAATTAGCTGCACTTCATAACTTCCTGCCAAATGTATGACCATATTAGAGACACATATTTCCCTCAGATTACACAGACCCACAAAGAATTTGAAAACATAACTCAATTTTGATAAACTCGTGTATCTATTGGGTGAAATACCAGTGTGCCATCACAGCAGCAAGATGTGACCTGTTGTTACAAGAAAAGGGCAACCAGTGAAGAAGAAACACCATTGTAAATACAACCCATATTTATGTTTATTTATTTTCCCCTTTGTACATTAACTATTTACACATCATTACAACACTGTATATAGACATAATATGACATTTGAAAGGTCTCTCTTTCCTTTAGAACTTTTGTGAGTATAATGTTTACTGTTCAGTTTATATTGTTTTTTATTTCACTTTTATTATCTATTTCACTTGCTTTGGCAATGTAAACATATGTTTCCCATGCCAATAAAGCCCCTTAAATGTAAATTGAATTGAATTGAGTGACGGGGGGGGGGGGGGTCATATCCAGAGCGTTCGAAAAGTCTACAACGGTGGAAAACTCTTACTCTTTCCCGGCACGGGAGCAGTAGACTTGACACTCATTTGGGAAAAGTGGAAAACATTAGTAAATCAACATGAATTGGTTCATGTTAGAAAATACTGTCATATTACAGATTGTGAAATGCAAGCGCCATGAATTTACATTGTCAATAAATTACTATTTGGTCGGCGAAAGCAGGTGTTAAATGGTGTGTGTGCGATCAAGTACATAACACAGTAGTAAGGCAGCCTATATGCTTTTAATGATAATTCAATGATGATTTGAGTGCTTCAATTTCGGCCCGACCCAAATTTCTGCAGGCCCACCCACCAACGAATTGAATGACAATGAAGAAATTCTAAGCTGCGGTATATGACGCTTTAGCCACTCAATGTCCTTATATGACCCAACTTTGCACGAATCAGGTTAAAAGGTTTTGGAATCATCTGTTGCTAAAAGAGGGTGACGTGGCAGAAATGTAGTGAGGTAAGAGGTTAAAGTCCTCTTTCAGAAGAGAAACACAAGTTCAGAATGTGAGTGACAAGGCTCTGTACAATGTCTGGGTATCAGGATGAACCCACTTGACAGTTTGTTTATATAGGTAGGCCTCTAAGTTAAATACATGTTTTATACATTTTTCATAGCAGAATGTCACATCTAACATTTATAATCATTAAGTACTTGAAAATGCTGTTTTTACTGGCGCAAGTAGTCCTTGGCAAAGCAACAAAAAAAAACAGATGTCACAAGTCAATAAACAAAACGACCAAGAAATAAATTGAATATGGCAATAACCTCTGAGATAAAAACCCAATGGCCAAACACTTCCCTGGCAACTACACATCTTTGTCTATTTATTGAGGCTACAGGACAGCCCTTTTCATTATTTTGTCTTCAACATACTTTATTAGCCTATGCAATTGTAAAATATGGATCTTGTAGCAGTGGTAAGGGCATGAAAACAGCACAAGGCAAGGCAGGTTGACGTGCTCAGAGCGTAGATTTATTTACAGGTCTTTGGTGATCCAATGGTGAAAGCGCCATATCATACAAAATATACAAGTAGATTTACCAAATATACACGGGTAATAGCCCAAAAGAAATTGCCTCTGAATCAGGCTTAACCTCCCCTATCTGATAAACAAAATCGGCACAGTACAGTACAATACAGTACATAATAAGCACGTGGCCCCCATCCCGCAGGAGTATACATTTACCCAATTGGCAATTACAACCAATAAACTGGTTCTACAATGTGAAACGCAATTTCCACATCCATCGTCTTAATCAGATTGAATGATTATTAAGGATATTCCAACACTATGCATACATGGAACAATGATTTTATCCTAGTCAACTTTATGACTCCAAAGCGTGGAGCCTATTACGCACAACAAAAATGACAGAGACATATGACACACGGAACTCAGACATAACCCGGGAAATATGAACAAAGGAAACTATACATGGAATTAAATAAGCATAACTTCTACCTGATGAGTTTTGCGAATGTTCATGTGCACTACACATCGCGCCCACTCTGAGCAGGGTAAGAAATGGTTGGCTTTGAAATTAAAATGTACTGCAGGTCTATCAAACATGAAACAAACATTTCTACGTGTTTCAATAAACAGTAAGGTCATGGAACGATGAAACGCTAGCAATTATTGTAGTATTAGATAGATTTACCACATAGTACCTATGCATTTAAACATATGAAAGCAACAGCAAATATTTCAACAAGAAAAAAAAGCACTCTCCAATGGTGGGAATTTGGAGAGTGCAAGTTAAGAACAGCGCCTATGGTGCTTCTTCGCCACATTAGATTTTAACAATAAATTCCAAATGCAAACTTCATAAGTACATGATCAATATCAAGCAATCGTTACATACCAAAAGACCAGTAGACCTATGCTAGTAATTGTTGCCCCAGTACTGGTTAGCTTGCAAAGTAAACAGTTCATATTCTTGATCAGCAAACAATTTTTGAGCAGCATTTTTATTTTTATGGCAATCCTCTCTCACTACAATTTGATGTTTGCGCTGCACTGGATCCTGTAGCTGTCCAGCAAATCAGCAATCTGTTCGCTAGCTCACTAGACATGTGTTGATTGACAGTTTTCTGGTCCAATCGGAGTGCCAGTCTGTTGCATTTTTTTTTTTACAGTGGCGATGATGCGGCTACTGTCTCTGGCTGCATGTAGATTAATCCATGTAGACTGCGCCACAAAATGAGTGACAAAACATTACAAAACCTGGCTAGATAATTTCAAGTCATCAGTCTCAAGCCAAAATCGAGTCTGGAGTATTGAGGCTCCAAGTCCAAGTCAAGTCTCAAGTTATTTTATTTTCTATCAAGTCCAGTCTCAAGTCATCAAATGTGTGACTTGAGTCAGACTCAAATCCAAGTCATATGACTCCAGTCCACAACTCTGGTTAAGAGCGTTGGACCAGTAACTGAAACATTGCTGGTTCGAATCTCTGAGCCGACTAGGTGAAGAATCTGTTGATGTGCCCTTGAGCATGGCATTACCCTAATTGCTCCTGTAAATCAGTCTGGGTAAGTGCTAAATGACTAAAATGTAAATGTAAAATGTAGCTCAATAGGTCCCCAAGAACACAGTGGCCTCCATTCTTAAATGGAAGAAGTTTGGAACAACCAACTCTTCCTAGAGCTGGCCACCTGGCCAAACTGAGCAATCGGGGGAGAAGGGCTTGGTCAGGGAGGTGACCAAGAACCCGATGGTCACTCTGACAGAGCTCCAGAGTTCCTCTGTGGAGATGGGAGAACCTTCCAGAAGGACAACCATCTCTGCAGCACTCCACCAATCAGGCCTTTATGGTAGAGTAACCAGACAGAAGCCACTTCTCAGTAAAAGGCACACGACAGCCTGCTTTGAGTTTGCCAAAAGGCACCTAAAGGACTCTCAGACCATGCGAAACAAGATTCTCTGGTCTGATGAAAACAAGATTGAACTCTCTTGCCTGAATGCCAAGCGTCACGTCTGGAGGAAACCTGGCACCATCCCTACGGCGAAGCATGTTGGTGGCAGCATCATGCTGTGGGGATGTTTTTCAGTGGCAGGGACTGGGAGACTAGTCAGGATCGAGTGAAAGATGAACGGAGCAAAGTACAGAGAGATTCTTGATGAAAACCTGCTCCAGATCGCTCAGGACCTCAGACTGGGGCTAAGGTTCACCTTTTAACAGGACAATGACACTAAGCACACAGCCAAGACAACGCAGGAGTGGCTTCGGGACAAGTCTCTGAATGAGTGGACCAGCCAGAGCCCAGACTTGAACCTGATCGAACATCTCCGGAGAGACCTGAAAATAGCTGTGCAGCGACGCTTCCCATCCAACTTGACAGAGCTTGAGAAGATCTGCAGAGAAGAATGGGAGAAGCTCCACAATTACAGGGGTGCCATGCTTGTAGCGTCATATCCAAGAAGACTCGATGCTGTAATCGCTGCAAAAGGTGCTACAACAAAGTACTGAGTAAAGAGACTGATACTTATGTAAATGTGATATGTTATTTTTATTTGTAATATATTTGCTAAAATTTCTAAAAACCTATTTCTTCTTTGTCATTATGGGGTATTGTGTGTAGATTGATGAGGGGGAAAAAACGATTTAATACATTTTTAGGCTGTAACGTAACAAAATGTGGACAAAGTCAAGGGGTCTGAATACTTTCCGAATATATTGTATACTGTATTCTAGTCAAGGCTCATCCTATATAATAGCCTGGTCTCATAAACTAGATGTAACATAGTAAATGTAAACCCAAGACACTCAAATGAGTGTGATATGCTACGTTTGCTATGGTTACTTAAGTAGGGTGGATGGTTGAGGTGGATGGGTAGACGTATAACACGATCGTCTAACAACCCTAAGGTTACGAGTTCGAATCTCATCACGGACAACTTTAGCTAATTAGCTAATTACTTTTCAACTACTTACTATTTTTTTAGCTACTTTGCAACTACTTAGCATGTTAGCTAACCCTTCCCCTAACCCTAACCTTAACCCTTTAACCGAACTCCTAAACTTAACCCCTAGCCCTTAGCCTAGCTAACATTAGCCATCTAGCTAACATTAGCCACTTACCCACCTAGCTAGAATTCATAACGTATCATAAGTTTTGCAAATGTGTAACATATAATACAAAATGAGTTATGGACATCAACAAATAAATACATACAATATAAAAAATAACATATCATACTAAAAGGATCATCAAGGATTTACATACAGAAAAATACAAAATGCTCTGAGACAAGGTTGTATATAACTACTGCTGTACACACCCTTCCTATTCATATACTGTCCATACTGTCTATACACACCATTATATACAGCTGAAGTCGGAAGTTTACATACATCGTAGCCAAATACATTTAAACTCAGTTTCTCACAATTCCTGACATTTAATCCTAGTAAAAATACCTGTTTTAGGTCAGTTAGGATCACCACTTTATTTTAAGAATGTGAAATGTCAGGATAATAGTAGAGAGAATGATTTTTCAGCTTTTATTTCTTTTATCACATTCCCAGTGGGTCAGAAGTTTACATATACTCAATTAGTATTTGGTAACATTGCTTTTAACTTGTTTAACTTGGGTCAAATGTTTCTGGTAGCCTTCCACAAGCTTCCCACAATAAGGGTGAATTTTGTACCATTACTCCTAACAGAGCTGGTGTAACTGAGTCAGGTTTCTAGGCCTCCTTGCTCGCACACGCTTTTTCAGTTCTGCCCACACATTTTCTATGGGATTGAGGTCAGGGCTTTGTGATGGCCACTCCAATACCTTGACTTTGTTGTACTTAAGCCATTTTGCCACAACTTTGGAAGTATGCTTGGGGTCATTGTCCATTTGGAAGACCCATTTGCGACCAAGATTTAATTTCCTGACTGATGTCTTGAGATGTTGCTTCAATATATCCACATAATTTTCTTTCCTCATGCTGCCATCTATTTTGTGAAGTGCACCAGACCCTCCTGCAGCAAAGCACCCCCACAACATGATACTGCCACCCCCGTAATTCACGGTTGGGATGGTGATCTTTGGCTTGCAAGCCTACCCCTTTTTCCTCCAAACATAACAATGGTCAGTATGGCCAGACAGTTCCATTTTTGTTTCATCAGACCAGAGGACATTTCTCTCTCCAAGAAGTATGATCTTTGTCCCCATGTGCAGTTGCAAAACTTAGTTTGTCTTTTTTATGGCGGTTTTGGAGCAGTGACTTCTTCCTTGCTGAGCGGCCTTTCATGTTATGTCGATTATACAACTCGTTTTACTGTGGACATAGCTACTTTTTTAACTGTTCCCTCCAGCATCTTCACAAGGTCCTTTGCTGTTGTTCTGGGATTGATTTGCACTTTTCGCGCCAAAGTACGTTCATCTCTAGGAGACAGAACGCGTCTCCTTCCAGAGCGGTAAGATGGCTGTGTGGTCCCATGGTGTTTATACTTGCGTACTATTGGTTGTACAGATGAACGTGGTACCTTCAGGCTTTTGGAAATTGCTCCCGAGGATGAACCAGACTTGTGGAGGTCTACAATTTCTTTTTCTGAGGTCTTGGCTGATTTCTTTTGATTTTCCCATGATGTCAAGCAAAGAGGCACTGAGTTTGAAGGTAGGCCTTGAAATACATCCACAGGTACACCTACAATTGACTCAACTGAGGTCAATTAGCCTATCAGAAACTTCTAAAGCCATTATATCAATTTCTGGAATTTTCTAAGCTGTTTAAAGGCACAGTCAACTTAGTGTATGTAAACTTCTGACCCACTGGAATTGTGATACAGTGAATGATTAGATGTCCTAACCGACTTGCCAAAACTATAGTTTGTTAACAAGAAATTTGTGTCACGACTTCCACCGAAGGTGGTTCCTCTCCTTGTTCGGGCGGTGCTCGGCGGTCGGCGTCGCCGGCCTACTAGCCATCACCGATCCATTTGTCCTTTTCTGTTGGTTTTGTCTTCGGTTCATTCACACCTGGTTTTCATTTGCTTTAATGTCTGTGTATATATTTACCCCGGTTTCCCCGCTTAGGTTTGTGCGGGGTTATTTTCATGTTGCTCGTGGAGGTTTGTTCCTCAGATTATTCACGTGTGTGCCGTGTGTTAATTATTGCAGAAGCGTTGTTTTCCTCCTTCCGTGAATAACTGTGTGTTCCATTGTCTCGGGCGTTTATGGACCTTATACCTGTACCATTTTGGGACTTGCCTATTAAAGACGCTACATTGTCATCTCAGCTCTCTTGCTCTTGACTCCTTAGCTACCTTCAGTACGATTCCGCAACAGAACCCCGCACCAGGATTATGGAGTCAGCAGGAGCAGACGCTCTCCCGATATCTATGGAGGAGCGCGTTCAACAACACACGGCAATACTGCAACGTCTGGGAACAGCGATGGATCAGGTGATGGTGACGATGGACAGGTGGGAGAGAGGTGGCCTTCCTACACCTCCACCAGCCACACTACAACCAGCCCCACAACCCTCTCATTCGTCGCCTGGTTCCAGTGGTATTCGGCTCGTGCTCCCGAGGGAGTACGATGGGACGGCTGCTGGGTGCCAGGGGTTCCTACTCCAGCTGGAGCTCTACCTGGCAACCGTTCACCCGGCTCCTTCGGGACGTGAGAGCGTGAACGCCCTTGTCTCCTGCCTCTCAGGCAAAGCCCTGGAGTGGGCCAATGCGGTGTGGAATGAGGTAGACCCAGTGAGGGACCACTACCCAGAGTTCACCCGCCGCTGGTGAATGTCTGTTCCATCTGAGGCAGGAGACAAGGAGCACGCAGGACTACGCACTGGAGTTCCGGACCTTGGCCGTCGGCGCAGGATGGAATGACAGGGCCCTGATCGATCACTATAGGTGCAGTTTGCGCGAGTACGTCCGTCGGGAGCTAGCCTGTAGAGATACCACACTCACCTTGGACCAGCTGGTGGACATGTCCATTCGGCTGGACAACTTGCTGGCTACCCGCGGACGTCCGGATCGGGCTCTGTCAGTTTCATCCCCCAGCACCTCCGCTCTGACGCCCATGGAGCTAGGAGGTGCTGCAGCGAGGGCGACCGGAGGAGGAGCCCTTTCCTGTACCAGATGTGGTCATAGAGGGCACACTGCTGACCGGTGCTGGAGGAGCTCTTCTGGGAGTCGAGACCACAGGCAGGGCACTGTTCGGTCACCCCAGGTGAGTAGGCACCAGGCTCACCCAGAGTCCCCTGTTGCTCACATGTATGTGTTGATTTCTTTTCCTAAGTTTGCCCCACATTCCCAGCATAAGGCGCTAGTAGATTCAGGCGCAGTGGGGAATTCTATTGACCGTGGTTTTGCTTATAGTTTAGGGATCCCCCTTGTTTAGATTGATAAGCCATTCCCAGTTCATGCTTTAGATAGTCAACCATTAGGGTCAGGGCTAATCAGGGAGGCCACGGCTCCACTGGACATGGTTATGCAGGAGGGTCATGGGGAGAGAATTAGTCTCTTCCTTATTGATTCTCCTGCATTTCCCGTGGGGCTGGGGATACCCTGGTTGGCCTGACACAACCCCAAGATTTCGTGGCAACAGAGGGCTCTGAAGGGGTGGTCAGAGGAGTGCTCGGGCAGGTGTGTAGGAGCTTCCATCGGTGCAACAACGGTGGAGAGTCCAGACCAAGTCTCCACCTTGCGCATTCCCTCAGAATATGCCGATTTGGCTATCGCCTTCTGTAAAAGGAAGGCGACTCAATTACCACCTCATCGATGAGGGGATTGTGCGATAAATCTCCTGGTAGACGCCGCACTTCCCAGGAGTCACGTGAATGCCCTGTCACAGGAGGAGACGGTGGCTATGGAGACATATGTCTCTGAATCTCTGGGGCAGGGGTACATTCGGCCCTCCACGTCACCTGCCTCCTCAAGTTTCTTTTTTGTGTTTTGTGAAGAAGAAGGAGGGAGGACTGCGTCCGTGCATTGACTATAGAGGTCTAAATTCCATTACAGTGGGGTACAGTTACCCGCTACCTCTCATCGCCACGCCGATTGAGTCATTTTACGGGGCACGCTTCTTCACAAAACTGGATCTCAGGAGCGCGTATAACTTGGTGCGTATCCGGGAGGGAGATGAGTGGAAGACAGCGTTTAGTACCACATCCGGCCATTATGAGCACCTCGTCATGCCGTACGGGTTGAAGAATGCTCCAGCAGTCTTCCAATCCTTTGTAGACGAGATTCTCGGGGACCTGCACGGGCAGGGTGTGGTGGTTTATATCGATGATATTCTGATATATTCCGCTACACGCGCCGCGCATGTGTCTCTGGTGCGCAGAGTACATGGGGGACTGTTGGAGCATGACCTGTACGTCAAGGCTGAGAAATGCTTGTTCTTCAAACAGGCCATCTCCTTCCTAGGATATCGCATTTCCACATCAGGGTTGGTGATGGAGTGGGACCGCATTGCAGCCGTGCGTAATTGGCCGACTCCCACCATGGTAAAGAAAGTGAAGCGGTTTTTAGGGTTTGCCAACTACTACCGGAGGTTTATCCGGGGTTTGGGGCAGGTGGCTGCTCCCATTACCTCACTGCTGAAGGGGGGACCGGTGCGTCTGCGGTGGTCGGCTGAGGCGGACAGAGCTTTTGGTCGCCTGAAGGCTCTGTTTACCTCGGCTCCCGTGCTGACTCATCCGGATCCCTCTTTGGCATTCATAGTGGAGGTGGACGCGTCCGAGGCTGGGATTGGAGCCATGCTCTCACAGCACTCGGGTACGCCACCGAAGCTCCACCCCATGCTTTCTTTTCAAGGAAGCTCAGCTCGGCGGAGCGAAACTATGACATGGGGGACCGGGAGTTGTTGGCTGTCGTCAGGGCTCTGAAGGTGTGGAGACATTGGCTTGAGGGGGCTAAACACCCTTTTCTCATCTGGACTGACCATTGTAATCTGGAGTACATCCTGGCGGCGAGGAGACTGAACCCTTGCCAGGCAAGGTGGGCTATGTTTTTCACCCAGTTTAGGTTTACGATGTCATATAGACCAGGTTCCCAGAACACTAAGGCAGATGCACTGTCACGACTGTATGAAACAGAGGAGCAGTCCATTGATCCCACTCCCATACTTCCGGCCTCTTGTCTGATGGCACCGGTGGTATGGGAGGTGGACGTGGACATCGAGCGGGCGTCACGTTCAGAGCCTACTCCACCACAGTGTCCAGATGGACTGATATACGTTCGGTTCGATGTTTGCGACAGATTGATCTGGTGGGCTCACACGTCACCCTCCTCTGGTCATCCGGGCATCGGTAGGACGGTGCGAAGTCTTAGTGGGAAGTACTGGTGGTCCACTTTGGCCAAGGACGTGAGGGTTTATGTTTCCTCCTGCTCGGTGTGTGCTCAGTGCAAGGCTCCTAGGCACCTGCCCAGAGGGAAATTACAACCCCTTCCCGTTCCACAGCGGCCTTGGTCACACCTGTCGATGGACTTCCTGACCGATCTTCCGCCGTCACACGTCAACACCACGATCCTGGTCGTTGTGGATCGGTTTTCTAAGTCCTGTTGTGTCCTCCCTTTGACCGGTCTCCCTACGGCCCTACATACTGCAGAGGCCCTGTTTACACACGTCTTCCGGCACTACGGGGTGCCTGAGGACATAGTTTCTGATCGGGGTCCCCAGTTCACGTCCAGGGTTTGGAAGGCGTTCATGGAGCGTCTGGGGGTCTCGGTCAGCCTTACCTCAGGTTTTCACCCCGAGAGTAATGGGCAGGTGGAGAGAGTAAACCAGGATGTGGGTAGGTTTCTGCGGTCGTATTGCCAGGACTGGCCAGGGTAGTGGGCGACGTTCATTCCATGGGCAGAGATGGCCCAGAACTCACTCCGCCACTCCTCTACTAACCTATCGCCCTTCCAGTGTGTGTTGGGGTATCAGCCGGTTCTGGTACCATGGCATCAGAGCCAGACCGAGGCTCCTGTGGTGGACGAATGGGTGAGGCGCTTGAGGGAGACCTGGGGGGCCGCCCACGGGTACCTGAAACGGGCCGAAGGGCGGCAGAAGGCGAGCGCTGACCGTCACCGCAGTGAGGCCCCGGTGTTCGGACCGGGTCTGGCTCTCGACCCGAAACCTGCCCCTCCGCCTGCAATCCCGGAAGCTGGGTCTGCGGTTTGTGGGGCCATTTAAAGTCCTGAGGAGAATAAACGTTACAGCTCCCCCCTGATTACCGTATTAACCCCTCGTTTCATGTGTCTCTCCTCAGGTCGGTGGTGGCTGGTCCGCTTCAAGAAGCTGAGGTGCGGGAGGTTCCTCCGCCCCCTCTGGATATCGAGGGGGCCCCAGCGTATGCAGTTCGATCCGTACTGGACTTGAGGCGTCGGCTGAGGGGCATTCAGTACCTCGTGGATTGGGCGGGGTACGGCCCGGAGGAGAGATGCTGGGTGCCGGTGGAGGACGTATTAGACTCATCGATGCTGAGGGAGTTTCATCGCCTCCATCCGGATCGCCCTGCATCTCGTCCTCCGGGTCGTCTTCGAGGCCGGCGTCCGCACGCTGTGGGAGCCGCGCGTCAAGGGGGGGGGGGGTACTGTCACGTGGTTCCTCTCCTTGTTCGGGCGGTGCTCGACGGTGCCGGCCTACTAGCCATCACCGATACATTTTTCCTTTTCTGTTGGTTTTGTCTTTGATTCATTCACACCTGGTTTTCATTTGACATTGACATCTCTGCTCTCCTGCGCTTGACTCCTTAGCTACCTTCAGTACGATTCCGCAACATGGAGTGGTTGAAAACGAGTTTTAATGACTCCAACCTAAGTGTATGTAAACTTCCGACTTCAACTGTACATACTGTACAGTACATATATATT
The DNA here is from genome assembly GCF_901001165.1 of Salmo trutta. Classification (NCBI taxonomy): domain Eukaryota; kingdom Metazoa; phylum Chordata; class Actinopteri; order Salmoniformes; family Salmonidae; genus Salmo; species Salmo trutta. The sequence goes on along the minus strand of NC_042961.1, from coordinate 46,857,750 downwards.
TATATTCCGGACTCTGACATTGATTTTCTGATATTTCTTAATTTTTTTATTTGGGGGATTTGTGTGTATTGTTAGGTACACTGACTGCAGTGTTGAAGCTAGAAACATAAGCATTTTGCTGCACCTACGATAGCATCTGCAAAATACAGTATGTGTACCCGATCAATACATTGTAGGCCCTATTGTCCTTTCCATTTTAATTGGTTATCAAATTAAAATTAATGTGAAATGTGAGGTGACCATGTGTAGAAAACATTTAATTAGCCTATCCTACATTTTAAAATACATATAGGCCTATTGACCTTTTGTCTGACAAACACTTGTAATGCATGATGTGCTCATGTTCCTCCACGCTTTTTTCCCTTTTTTTATTGCAGAAAAACCAGTATACATGCAAGAAGTATGCAAACAGACAATGATAACATACGCTAGGGGGCACAATACATTTCAGAGTATACAAAAACATTAAAAGAAACACATATATTGATTGTTTTAGCAGCTTTCTTATTTGAATAATGTTGAATGGTCTTAATGTACTGCTCGAATTCCTTATAGAGAAAACGGAAGAGTGTTTTTTATTAGTGAATTTACATTTATGAATATGACATTTTGTCATTAGCACAATTAGTTTGATGAGGTAAAATTGTTTTTCTTTATCCTTATTATGGTTAAGGAAACCGAGCAGCACATTCTCCCATAACAAACAAAAGTCATCAAGAATATGAACAATGATAAACTATGAATATCTTTCCATAATTATTTTACATGTAGACAATGTCAAAATAAATGCAAAACTGTTTCTGGATGCTCAACACAAAAAGTACAGTTAATGTTAATGCCTTTTTTGAGTTTCTTCAGGTAATGATTCACAGGGTAATTTTTCCTATTGGTGAGTCACATAGTTTTAATGTGTACAATTTTTCCAGATTAAGTTTAAAAGCATCTGATCAACCGCTTTACCTATTTTGTTGTCAAAATGTAGGGACTGGGCTGCATAAGTACGTCTGGAGATAATGATCATCCACGCAGTTCACGATGACTAGGCTAGGCCTGTGACAAACACGGGATCCATGAGAAAGTAAGTTACCGAATCTAGATCAAGGGTGTGTTCAGTACGTCTTGCAACGGAAACAGTTAACCGTTTAAGAAACAAAAAGAACGACACGGGGAGGGGCCGAAAACGTTTTTTGCTTCAAAACGTTTTGCAACAGAATTGGCGTAATGAATACACCCCATAGAAAGTAGGCCTAATTTTTATGAGCGAGTTTTATTCTACCCTATCTGAAAAACACATGAAATAAGTTCAATTGTTTAATTGCGCGTGCTTGTGTGCAACAAGTGTAGCGTTCTCTTCGTAGTAGGCTAATCGTGTAGCCTAGTCGAGTCGCTGTAGATCAGCTATCTCTTCAAACAAACATATCAAGTTAGGCTAATGTTGTAATTTTCTCTGCATTAATCTCGCATGTTAACTTCAGTGTAACTGTCCGTTTGATATTCATAGACTGACGCTGCAGGATTTTTGTTGTTTAAATCCGAAAAATATTATAATTTTCTGGACATTAATACGTTTGCCTACTACTAACTACCCTACACATTTTCTTTGCCGCTGCAAAACTTGACAAAGCAATGTTTTTATCGTTTAGAAAAGTGCAATGCCATAGGCCTATACGATTTAGCATTGCATGTGATCTGGCTATTGACCCAAATAGCCTAATTGTCGCCACACTGTGAAATGTTTTTCGTTTGTAGATGAGTATGAAGACGAGAAGACATAAGGCTTCTGGATATTAAGAGGTAGGACATCCTCATTCTAGCCTATTCTTCATAGCCTACAATACTTCCCAATCGCAGAAGTGTTATTGTTTTGATTGCGGAAGTTTAGTAGGCTAGAATTGCAACAATGTAGCGTTGCCATTGCTACAACAATGTATCTCTAGCGCGCTCGAGCTCTCAATTCACGTTTGACAGTTCGCTCATATAAGTGTGCTATCATGATTAGGCAAGTGATATCAAGTTGGCTAGCTGTTATAGTTTGTGTGTGAGTAGTGGTCTTACAATCCACCGTAAGACTTACAAAACAATAAAAAATAATCACAGAATTATAAAGCCGCTGTGATTTAATTTTCCGGCCCACCAATCCTCGGATTTGAGTGTGTGCTCAGCCGGATTTAGGTTTAAATCAGGCCGGTGGAAGGAGGGACAGCAGCTCAATTGCAGTAGAGTCGGCTCTGACTGGTCATTCACTTATAGTGAACATAATAATGCGATGCACTTTAAATACATGTGTTTGTTTAGGAAGATATAAGGTAAAGATGCTAATGATGGTCACCATAAAAGGGCTGTCATGGTCAACGTTCTGTGAAGAATGTTGTTGCCTAATAATCAGACTGTAGGCCTAATCACAGCTGTAGCCTTTCCGTTTTTTACATTTATTTCACTGCCTTGTGTAATGTGTTGTTGTGAACCAGGTCCAGGTGCCGAAGCAGATACACATATCATTACAGACGTTTCCTCTCTTGTTTTTGTCACTGCAACTTCATTTGGGATAATTTAGAGTTGAGTGTAAACATCAGAGACAATAACTATTGTAGTGGATAAAGACCCAGGGGTAATGGTGGAACAAGCCAAGGGTCTTGCACCTGTGAGATTTGTGTGTGTGTTGTATTTTTTTTTATGTGCCCGTGTGTGTGTTGGCTCAGACTGTGGAACTCGTGTGTCTGTCCGCTGGAATTCCCCTTATGGTTGGGAATGGCTCTATCTTCCTGCTTCTCAACTATGAGCCTATTATTAAACTGCTGTGTGTGAGTTGCCATAGGAAACCCAGATTGAAGCATCTCTTGGTTTCCACTCCAGTGGTTACCTGTGACATAAATATACACACACCAGTGGAGGCTTCTCAGAGGAGAAAGGGGAGGATCATCCTTCTCTGATTTTTCAGGAGGAAAAACAAATCTAAAACATAAGTTGTCCTTTTAAAGATAACTATACTAAATATAATCAAGTCACCAAATAATTGATTAAAACATACTATTTTTCAAATGGGGTCTGCAGTAGCCTCAACAGCACTCTGTAGGATAGCACCATGGTGTATCCAGAGGACAGATGGTTTCCGTCCTCCTCAGGGTACATTGACTTCAATACAAAACCTAGGAGGCTCATGGTTCTCACCCTCTTCCATATGCTTACACAGTAACTGACAACTCCCAGAGGATGTCTTCCAACCTAGCAGAGCTCTTGCAGCATGAACTGACATGTTGTCCACCCAATCAAAGGATCAGAGAATGAATCTAGTACTGAAAGCATAACACAGCTAGCTAGCAGTGCAGTGCATACAATGTGGTGAGTAGGTGACTCAAAGACAATAGTTGAACAGTTTTGAACAAATTCATTTCATCTAAAATGAAGGAGAAGGAAGATGGAGAGATTTCATATTTATTTTTCAGTTTCACTTAGCTAGGAAATGCAGCTAGCTAGTTTAGCCTACTCAAACACTCTGCTCAAACAGAGGGATGCTATGTTAGCTAGCTGGCTATGACTATCCAACACAACACTGGAACTCTTCCAAGTCAAGGAAAGCTTTTGGTTTTACTAATTTATTGCCACCAGGGCCCGCCGGTGTAAGTGCTGAACTGCTTATTGACTGCACACTGTAATGTTACTGCATGATTGTAGCAGGTTTACTAACACGTTAGTTCTATTAGCTATGTTGACTATGACGTTACTTTAGCTAATATTGTGCCAAAGATGTAGGCTGTGTGTCGCAGTTATGATATGGTTTGGCTTGGAACGTTTTTTTCGCCTGGTCACATAGCTGATGTGTTGTGCATTGACGTCCACAAGTGTTTACGCGTGATCAGGGGTGAATTCATTCCGCCGATTCTGTGGAAAAACATTTCTTAAATGGAACAAAATGAGGATAAACATACCTGAATTTGTCCAATGGAGACTCTTGTTTGCAACTATTGGACTCATGATCACACCCTATGTCAGCAAATTTTTCTCTCGACCTGTGTGCACATACCTTGTAAACTTTAATTGATAGGCTAGGTTGTAGCAACCTCTTGATGGGTATAGGGAAGATTTGAGTATCATGTAGTAGCCTCAACCTATCGCTGTTATATGAAAGACAGTCATCCAATGTGATGTAATAGAAATAAGAATATAATTGTTCTGCTGTCGTCCTGAATATAATTGTTCTGCTATAGTTTTACAATATAACAGTTTAATCACAACTACTTTCTTTTCAGAACCCTGACATGTCTGGTCCCACCTGGTTGCCGCCAAGGACTCTGGGTAGCCCAGAGAGAACTGTTCCTCAGATGTCCCACTCCGGGCCAGCCATGTACAGACAGCCGCCCATGAAGGTCTCCTCGGACCCCCGGCCCAAGTATGGGGTCTATGACCAGAAAGGAGGTGGAGGAGGAATGGCCACTAGGTACATGGCTACTGGACCCACAGGTAGGAACATGGTGGTGGTGGGACTTACGTTACACTGGGCTTGAGTCTTGTGCTAAACCTTGGTATAATATGAACCTGTGATAAACTGTTGTCAATAACGAAAGCTAAACGTCAGTTAATACATAGCTCAAGCCTTGAAGTAGAAGAGAGTTAGAACTGATAAGATTGAGTACACCAACGCTTTGGTGACTAGAACTGGCACGATATTGATGAAACCAATTTGACTGTGTCAATGTAAAGTGTGTACATTATGGTTATTATGGTCTTGTTTGTAAATGTAAAGTGTGCCGTGTCATATTTGTTGTAAAGGTGGACCCATGCAGCACCAAGAGGACCCAGGGTTTCACCCTAAATCTAACGACCACTACTACCAACCACCTCCCCACGGGCTCAAAGACGACCGGTCCTGGAACCCTCACATGGACAGCTATGAGCTAATGGTAGGTGGGACATAATTGTTTTTGTAGCCTGGAATCCACACCGATTATTGCTCCATTTCGCCACGATGTTCAGTGTGGTTTTCCAGACTAAGATTAGTGAGGTTTTCAACCTGATTGCATGTAGATAGGCTAGTTACGATTGTTGTAATGTCATGGAGCATGCCATTGCTCAAAATCCAATATTCAAATAAACAGAGCAAATGTAGGCTCATTACTTATCTTTCTCCTGTTGTGAAATGTTATAAAGGCATGCAACGTTGTGTGTGTGTGTGTGTGATCCTGCTCTGTGATTTCAGCATCGTGGACCTGAGAAGCCAAGTGGACACCACTCCAACCTCGATGCAGAGATTGACTCTCTCACCTGCATGCTGGCCGATCTGGACAGCCATCCACAGAACAGCACACAGGTAGGTTACCTGACTGACTACATGTGAGGAATAAATTATTCCCCAGAAACGTAGTACACAAACGTATAACTGACCAATTTAAAAAAAATCATATCTTGCTGAAAGTGTATCACTGGTTCTTCTGGATATTTACGCCTGAGTTTTTGTTAGTAATTCATTTTAAATAAAAAAGGTCAAAAAATGATTTATGGTTCCTTTCCATTCCTTCGCAGCTGTACGATAACGTGCCTTACAACAAACACATCTCAGGGGACCGCTACAAACCTTCAACCCAGCCAGGAGCGCACTCTCAGGGCAGGCCGTCCATGGGTTACCCCCCCCACCCCCAGTCCCAGTACCATCCAGCACCCCCTTACCCCAGTGATCCCCACCAGGTTCCCCAGTACTCCCCCCAGCCAGACTACACCTACGCCCAGGTGTCCAAACCCTACCCCCAGCCCGTCCCTGCCTCCTATACCACCTCTTCCACCCCTACTGGCCCGAGGTTCAGCGTCCAGGTCAAAACAGCCCAGCCTGTCACCTACTCCCAAACTGGTAGACAAGCCGAGCAGGCTTACACCCCTCCTCCGCCCCACCAGCACTCCTCGCGCCCCCCACCCCAGAACCAGACGGGGCCCCAGGGCTGGTACCCTCCCCATCCCACATCCCAAGCCCAGGAGCTGCACTCTGATGGGGGCTACAAGGAGATCCCCGGGGGGTCTAGAGGGCGAGGGAACCAGGGCCCCACGCCCAAGAGAGGCCCGGAGAATCACCAATCAGTGTCAAGAGAGGCCCCAAGTCCCACCTATCAGCCCAGCAAGGTGAGTGTCTCTCTAGAGTTCAGAGGTCATCTACTCTACATGATGGTATGGTCCTTTTTGAATACTTGCATCCTCAGTCTCTTGGTTTCACTGATCTGAATGGGAAATAATGAATCATATTTGTCCATTAGGGGTCAGCAGCTCCGAGGCAAGAGGAGGAATTGGACCGGCTCACTAAGAAGTTGGTGTATGACATGAATCACCCACCGACAGAGGAATACTTTGGTACTTCCCTATGTCCTTTGTGTTGACCGGACTGTTATTTACATCTTAATTTCCCCCTGGGCTACAAAGTTCATTTAAATTCAACACAAAATGTTCCTTCTGAGTAAAAATCTCTTATCCTCCTAGTCTCATCTTTTCTCCTTTCCCTCCATACTATCAGGTCGCTGTGCGCGTTGCGGTGACAATGTGCTTGGCGACGGCAGTGGCTGTATCGCCATGGAGCAGGTGTTCCACGTGGAGTGTTTCACCTGCATCACCTGCCACGCCCGTCTCCGGGGGCAACCCTTCTATGCCCTGGACAAGAAGAGCTACTGCGAAAGCTGTTACATTGTGAGTTGCTATCACTTTTTGTATTGAGAATCCCTTCTCCCTCTCTTTTTGTTCTAAATTCTTTAGCAGTATTCCCTGAATTCATCAGTTGATCTCTCCATCCATCTTTGTCTCTTTCTCGCCGTCTTTTTCCATATATATTGGATTATCTCACTAGTGCTGAGCCATTAGTGCTTTTTGAGGTCGTTTCGATTATTTAAAAAATGATTGCAGATTTTGGTTATAATTTAAAAAAATTATAATGCATTATGTGGGTTGAATGCTGCAAAACAGAATAAAACAATTTATAAAAGTCCCATGATGGTAGTGACTGCCCATCACTTATTAAGCATAATTTATTCACATTACTTTACTTGAATAAAATATTTCAGTTGTTGTGAGCTTAAGCGCAGATGGGTCATGCACCAAGACAATGATCCAAAACACACTATCAAGTCTACATGAAAATGGCGACAAATTTGAAGTTTTGGAATGGCCTAGTCAAAGTCCAGACCTAATCCCAATCGAGATGTTGTGGCAGGATTTGAAATGAGCAGTCCAGCTCTGTAGAGCTGCTGCCTGACAAAATCACTATTTTAGTAGTTCTTCAAAGTAAATAAGGCATACTTTTATTACTGCTGAATACCAACTTTCAATCACTTAGATCATGTATTTTCAGGTAGAGAAACCTCGCGAAGCAACTGCTCTCTACCATGTTTTCTGCGCTAAACTATGTAAAACAGGGGTGTCAAACTCATTCCACGGAGGGCCAAGTGTATGCGGGTTTACATTTTTTCCTTTCAATTAAGACTTAGACAACCAGGTGAGGGGAGTTCCTTATTAATTAGTGAGCTTAATTCATCAATCAAGTACAAGGGTGGAGCGAAAAGTGCTTGTCGCCCCGTGGAATGAGTTTGACACGTGATGTAGAATATTGGCCAGTTGGATACAACAACTCCCTAGTACATTGCGAAGTTCGGACTTGATCTGATTTATCTCGAGAGAAACTGCTCAATATACGCATTGAGCTCACAGAAGAAAAAACATTTCCAATAATTGAACCGACGTCGCTCAGTTAGTTGTTTGAAAAACCAAAAATAACCAACATTTCGGTTAATTGCTCGGCACCAATATCTCACACATACACACACACACACACAAAATATTTTGTCTGAACCTGTGCTGCCCCTCTCAGAGTACGCTAGAGCGCTGCTCTAAGTGCTCCAAGCCCATCTTGGACCGTATCCTGCGGGCCATGGGAAAGGCCTACCACCCACGCTGCTTCAACTGTGTGGTGTGTGGCTGCTGCCTGGACGGGGTTCCCTTCACCGTGGACGCCACCTCCCAGATTCACTGCATAGATGACTTCCACAGGTCAGCAGCTCAACAAACGGAATATCTCCAGGCCAGATACTACTACACTACACTTTCATTTCTTGAGATAACGTTTAGCCATTACGCTTTTTTTTTTTTTAAACGTGATTCTACTAGACAGATTATTATATCTGACTGTGATGTTAGTGTTCCACCCTCTGAGTTTTAATGTTAGTGTTGACGCTTGTACGTCCTGCTTCCTGTCCTAAACAGGAAGTTTGCCCCCCGCTGCTCAGTGTGTGGCCAGGCCATCATGCCCGAACCGGGACAGGAGGAGACCGTCAGGATAGTGGCGCTGGACCGCAGCTTCCACGTCAACTGCTACGTGTGTGAGGTGAGTAGTAGTGTTTGTGAGTGAGTGTCCTTGTTAGTAAAATACCTCGCTCAAGTTGAATGACGTTTACAGTTTGGCAGGATGTCACATCAGATGTACAAAGGCCATTCAGTGTTCCTGGATTTACCCGGTGTTTTCTCTGTCCAGGAGTGTGGTCTGCTCCTGTCCTCCGAAGGCGAGGGGCGAGGCTGTTACCCCCTGGACGGTCACATCCTGTGTAAGGGCTGCAGCGCCCGCCGCATCCAGGACCTCTCCGCCAAAATCTCCACTGACTGCTAACCAACTAGGGGACGTCACCTCTGACCCTGCAATCCTTCCATTACTTTCACCTGCTCTGAGGTAGAAGTTGCCCTAATGAATATATCTGAGACCAGTTTCAACCCTCTCCAAATCATAACCTTAACCACAAGGGGGAAATGTTAAACTAAGGGCAACTTCGTCCTACTCTACTTTTTCATACTCTTATAGTCAATCTTCGTTCTTCAGATGCCCAAAGCTGTGGAATCAGTAGAACCACGTAACCTCAAACTGTCTATGACAGTCTTCAATATGATGCCATTATTTAATTTCACTTGACTAGGTTTATTGATACATGATGACAGGGTAATGTAACATAGATTGACAACAAGTTCCACCACTATTCCCTAATCCTTGTCCTCTGGTTTATACTAGCCATCACCTATCCTCTATATTGTATCCTGTACCCCTACTCCCTATCCCCTACCCCTCAGCGCATACCAGTATTGTATAGAGCCTCTGACCTGCAGGCAGCAGGGGCTGCACTAACCCCCCTCCCCCACCCACTGCTTATGTCACACTAATCCTGCATGTCCTACACTATGTTTTACGCTCTATCCTGCCAGACATGGGGGACATGGAAGGAGCTCTATAATGGCAAATAATGATTGATTGATATTGACGATCATGATAAGTAGGAAAATTAGGGGGTGATCCTGGCATCTGACCAGTCCAGATAATGGAACATTATATATTTTTTTGTATGCCACTAAAGTCAATAAAAACGCTGAACTGCCTCGCATGAAAAAAACGCACATATGCAAATGATATCTGTGACGGAGCATATGTTGCAGGTTGATTTGGTTATGGAGTGAATGGGTTTGCATACGTTTCATAGGAGAGGAAGTAGCTGTAGCTGGATTGATTTGTGAATAGAATAGAGGACGAAGAAAGATTAGGTAGTCATAAAAAGCAGATCGCTAAAGTCAATGCTGTGACCCTATTTAATGTTGAAGCAGTCCGTATGTGTCAAGATGATAACTTGACAGCTGACAAGTTTGCCTTGTCAAAATAGAACAGCGATTTGCATCCCGGTAATTGGTACTGTATTTCCGAGAATGTTACTTGTAAGCCAGCCAAAACTCCAAACCCCATCTTCAAAATTTGAATGCGCTTTTTATTATTATAATATCATTTCTCTTTTTAACATTTGTGTTGATTTATACTTGACTGTTACAATGATGAAGAAGGTGCAATGAAGTCTAATGCTTGCAATTGTCTTACTGAGAAACAGGGATCTCATCCTATTGTGTTCTTTATGGGTTTTTGTTTTAGCTTAGTCTTAGGAGTTTGATTTGCGTTGCTAATCCATATCCCCATGGCACTATCGGCCATGTTGAAGCATCTCTGAGACATTGGAGTTCTTCTCACATTGTTTTGATGTAATTTGTCCTTGTGTTTTCGCCGTCCCGCTGTCTTAATTTGTTTTGCAACGTAAAAGCGGCTCATATGATTTTGAAGGCTTGAACACCTTTTTAATTTCATACGCCTTCAAAACCCAAATCTGTATTTGTGTCCGGAATCACAGTACTTGCTACAGTAGTCGATCCTTTTCCCTCAGTATTGGTCTCTGAGCACAAAGATATGAAGATCTCTGTGTGAGCCCTGTGAGTTGCATTTTCCACTTTTGCGTATTTATTTCAACTCCTGTTACATACTCATTGTTTCTAAGTCCGTGTTTATGGTCGTCACTGCGTGTAAACGTTTTATGTTCCACAGTGTCATATTGATAAGTACAAGAGAACGGCAATGAAATGCTCTAGAAATATTACCTGTGATGACGTTCTTTACCCTCTCACTCTTTCCCTTCAGTGCAGTCTCGTGGTACAATCGTTCAAATGTGTGGCCTTGATGGCCAACATGTTTTGTTGACAAGTGTAATCGGTGGTTTAAAGCCATTTTTGTATTGCAGAATAATCGATCTGTCCACGTGAGGAATACAAGCTGAGAATGCTTTTGTACTGAGCAGGTGGTTTGTACAATTTGGCTCAAGTTTTAAGTAGATGTGTGAGTGGGTGTGTGTGCATTTGCTTTTTTTCCCCCTAATGCCGATTGTAGTACATTATCGATACAATAAACCATCCCTATTTTTCAGCAAACTACACCTTGTCATCTTTTCATATACCCCTGTACTAGACCCTAACCTAAAACCTATTCGGTGTTATAGATGGGTTAGCTGACGTCACAAAAGCGATGTGCACGCATCGGTGCGGCAGAAGCCAGCGCATATGAATGGCTGCTAGCAAGAATGTAAAGAAACTGCCATGTGGGAAGTTGTAAGTGGCTTGTTTGATACCATGTCTTGTTTTGACTGATTTAATGCCAATATTGCTAAAATTCGCTAGCTAGCTAACCAACAACTGTACTGATTGTATTTAAGAGACAAGTACTCATTATGCACATTTATTTGTTTTCAATAAACATTGGAGGCGAAATATAGCTGACATGTCAATAATCTAAGTCTGCCTCATAGTTGCGCACGGGTTGCTTTTGTTGCTAGACAACCAACCCATGAAAAAGACATATCAGGTACGTGCCAACAACATTCTAGGCCTTTTAATTGATAATGAACAGTGAGAAAAAAAAGAAGTAGCTGTCATTTTACATTTGTGACATTGTAAGAAATATGTCTAAAAATGATCCAGCACAAAGAAGAGGCTGCTTGGCAAGTTAACACGATGTGAATGTCTTCCAAAAGAAGTTCCGGCATCCAGCCTTGCGTTCCCGATGGGAGAGGGGTAGCTGGCGCACCACCTCCTCCCTCACCCCGAGTGCCTCCTCCAGGTCCGGTAGTACCTCGTTCTCCTCCACGGCTGTGCTCATCAGGTCCGACATGATCTTCAGCAGGAGGTTGCGGGAGAGATCCTATTAGGAAAATAATTTAATAGCATAAAATACAACTTCATTGTCCATCCAAGAAAGGGAATAACTGACACCATGGATCTTAGAACTTCTTTGTTGCTCTAACACTACGGTTGTCATAGAACACTTCTGTTAGTTATTCTAGGACCAAAACATTATCAGTAGCCTAATTAAATCATCAAATAATTTAACATATACAGCAAGTAGAAGTTATGGTCATTTAATGACTAGTTCTCTTGAAATTGTATGACCATTGAGTTGAATATTACAGAATATCATTAGAGAATGAATAAAAACATTAGCACCGTTCTATACATGGTTCGAGCGTGCATCCTTTGTCTTGATCTTGTCCACATTCTGATTGTGTCCACATTTTTAGACGGGTGTAGACGTTTAAAAGACGCATTGTGATCCGATCTTCCTGACTACCTCCTGAGATGTGTCTGGATATCTTACAAGTGTAGAATGGATCCAGTGGAGTCTGCTGAGGGGAGGACTGCTCATAATAATGGCTGGAACGGCATCAAACACATAGAAACCATGTGTTTAATGTTGTTGATACCTTTCCACTGATTCCGCTCCAGCCATTACCACAAGCCTGTCCTGCCCAATTAAGGTGCCACTAACCACCTGTGATCTGGACATTGACACCATTTAAATCACCTGTAAAATCATTGACAGAATAAATCAATATTATCTTGAAAGAATATCAGTTAAATCATTTGCATACAGAGAGGGACCAAGATATCCGTTCCCAATGTGGACAGATAAGCGACGTTTTACTACCGTATAGATGCAACGGCTACAATGCGGGCACAATCAGAATGTGGATAAGTGGAAGACAAAGGTTATAAATGAGGCCATTGACACACAACAGTGAGTCAACCACTCACCTCGTTGCCCTTGGTTGTATCTGCTCTCAGTAGTTCAGCTAGCATGTCTCTGTGTGGAGCGGCGCTGACCCTCGCCAGCAACACTGAGGCAGACAGAGCCACCAGTAACACCTGCAGCTGGGAACACAGCATCTCCCCTGTCTGTACCTTTCCTATTGGTTAAACTGTATACTGACTGTATCCTTCAATGCTGTATTCAGCAGCGATTAATCTTAGACTGGATGTTCAACAATAATTATCCTATTGGAAAACAAAACAACGGCTGGATGTCAGAGAAGGAAGTTGGTTGTTGGTCCACACACAAAACAGCCCTGTCGAAGTGTCACTTAACAGTGGCACCACCAATATATAGGTTTCTTCATCCTTGGCTCTTCCTCGTACCAATACAGGGATGCGATTGGTTGATGAGGACGTGTGTGTGGGTGCGTGTCATGGGGGTCACTAGCTGTAGGGAAGAAGTGAAGAAGGTCAGAGGTTCGACACAGTCACACGAACAAAACAATATTATACATTTGTCCAACATCCAATATCTGCAAAGTGACATGGAATTGACAAGTGTTCAAAAAAAGTGTGAAGTGGGCATGACAAACAAAAAACATAGCATTACAAGCGGCATTTCAGATCTAAACAAACCCCGAGCCCAGTGTTGATGATGGTGTGCTCCTGAAATGGCACCCTATTCCCTGTATAGTGCACTACATTTGACCAGGGCCCGTCTGAAATAGCACCCTTTTGGGAATAGAATAGGGTGCCATTTGGGACTCATTCACAGCCTAGTGTTGAGTGAGGAGGTTGGAGGGTGACGTCGGTCTCAGCCAGGCCCAGGGGTGTTGCGTCAGTTGAGATTAGCCCCACCAGCCCTGGTGCGTCTCCGGCACGATGTGTGGTCCTAATGCGCCACACAGAGCTGCTAATGATATGGAGTGACTCAAATGTTAATTGGAAGGTCTGCCCACTGCCCCCCCAATCTCTTATCTTCTTCCCACCCCCATCATGTTCCCAGAAGAAGTAAACATTCATTTACCAGCCAAAGGGCAAAGATGCAAATGCATATCGAAACGATTGAGGCTGCGTTTACACAGACAGACCAATTCTGATATTTTTTTCCACTAATTGGTATTTTGACCAATCGCATCAGATTTTTTTCACGTCAGGTGTTTTTCAGAATCTGATTGTGAATTCTGATCTTTTTTCCTTTTGACCAGAGGATGCTGCACGTCGGCTCAATCGGAAATTACAGCGGAATCTGTAACGCTTCAGCTTTAAAGACTGAATAGAGCCCTAAATGTGGGACATTATTTATTTGTATATTTGTTTTTGTTTGTAGTTAATAAAGTGTGAGCTGCTGTGAACTACTGGTTTGACAACTCCAAATGTCCCAGACTTTACACTCTACTCTACTTGTTGACTGGGCCATGCTATTCATGGTTTGAGATGATAACCAAACTCAGTCAGCAGTGGGCCTGGCTGGAGTGGTACGTCAGAATTTATTTTGTTGACTTCTTTGAGGATGAATGGGAAATTCAATTTCATAAAACCCCACTGTAGGCAACAATATTAGCAATAGCTGGTAGCAAAGACGGATACCTCACTGAACGAAGGAAGTCTAACCTTTCCTGACGGCGTTGCCCCTTGGCACCATGGGAGATCCACTGTTTGTTCTGATTACTCATTTCTTCATGTCACCTCCGGCCCTCATTAACATTTCCGAAGGAGATGGGGGATGTCATGGCCACAGGCATCCCACTGGGCACATTAATACAGCCCGTGTGGGGTCCTTACAATACTGCCACCACCTCCAGTCCTCATCACAACCCACCTGTCTTCATTGGAGAACTGGTGTGTATTCAGTGATGTGAAACATTCTGAACGTTGCAGATAGAAATAGAATGACTAGAGCAGACACTAATATCTGTTCTACACAATACATTTCTATCTGAACATTATATTATTACATCCTCCTGAACAGGCCCGTGGAGACTCCTATAGTTGTTGGTGTGACTGACCACACCTGTGTGATGAGTAACCTTGCCTGAGACCTGAAGATTTGTTTTGGAGTCACCTAGGCTTTGGCTTGAAGTGTTAATAATCAATTTGTAAGTCGCTCTGGATAAGAGTGTCTGCTAAATGACTTAAATGTTAAATGCAATCAGGTTATAATTAAGCAATAAGACCCGAGGGGGTGTGGTATATGGCCGTTATACCACGGCTATCATGTCTCTACCCTTACATACTCTACAAAAAGCCCATGACCTTTTGACATAGGAATAACAATTAAGATATACAATTGTATTTGCCTATATTGGGCTGTAGGACTCAATAGCCTACAGTGTTGATATAGATTTCTCATCATTCCTGTCAGGTCTTAGTGGTCGCTTTGCTGCCATCTAGTGTACTGTTTAATGTATGGCTCTCCTGCTTTCACCATGTTTGTGTATATGTGTATATATATATATATATATATATATATATATAAAAAGACTTCAAACCTTATATGTTTACCATTTTGAATGTATATTGTCTATGGGTCTAAATGATGTGTATGTGTATTAGACTTAGATTTACCCTCCACAATTCACTCGCTCTTTCTGTCTAGAGGTAGATCTTTGTCGTGACAAGATGTTCAACTCTCTGGATTAACCCATTTAGTCCCACATTTTTCCCAGACATGAAAATATCCAAATCTTGTGTCATTAGTAAGCTTTTTAAATAATCAATCATATATTTTTTTTACATTTTAATTGAAAAGTAGCTGAAAAAGTGTGTTTTATGGTCGGGCACAATTGTGACCGGTGGGATAATGTGATGTATACTGAATGAACATATTTCTCCTATGCAGTCATGAAAATTCTTATATATCCCAGCCCAGTTATTAACACATTTAAATCTGTCACCTGCAGTCCCCAGCATTGCCACTAGAATGCCCCAACACTGCTAGTGTGACTATTTTACATATCAAAAACCCTTATACAACACCGATATGAATACTGAGAGCAAAGACAAAAAAACAACAACCATCAACGTATTTCAACATTGTTACTTTACTGCAACATGTATTGAAACATTAATATTGTAACATTTGAACCTGCACTTTAGTGCAATATTCATTGTAACATTGTCATTGTGACATTTTAGTGCAACATTCACTAACAACTGTATAGCAGTCGTGTCATTCATTCACATTTAACAAAGGTAAATTTAGGACAGAGGTAGCCTGTAGAATATGCATTCAAGTAGAGGCCTACACTCAACAAAATAATATATATATATCATAGAGGTAGGCTTCAGAACCCAGTGCACAATTAGTTTGTGCATCACTATTTTGAACTACGATCAGTCAGACCTATTGTCATACAGTATGTCTTGAATCAATTGATCCTCTTTTCCAGAAACATTTCAGTCATTTTGTTAGTCTTTTCCCTTTTTCGTCGACTTTTCTTTTCTTCCTAGAGTCCGTTGTACTGCTTCTCCTCACCCTTTATTGACTTTTCTATTTTTCTTCCATTGGCTTTTTCAGCCCTTTTTCCATTCGCTCTTATCTCCTTTTCTACTGTCCGTGGTATATCTTGAAGCACTCAATGTGCAGTGGCGCTTTGCATTTCTCACATGCGTAGGTAGTGCGTTTGTCACAATGATGACATCTCTGGAACCGGCGCATCGTGTTGATTGGCCAGTGAGAAGCTTTGTCATATCTTGCCTGAACTTCAACAGTAGCAGCCAGTAGAGATCTCCTTCCGTGGCTCAGTGGTTTCGTGCCAAACTTATGCATAAGAGACTGTGCCACTATCCATGAGAAGGGGAGCAGTTTGATGGTCCCTCCCATAACATCTCTGTAAAAGAAATGGCTGTTTACGAGTGCACTGTTGAGAGACCATGCAGAGATGGGCCACCACCACTTCTTAGACCTGATGGAGATATGGTATCTTGAAACCTGTAGATCGTGAAGTTCAACACCACCCACGTGCTCATTGTATCGGTTGATGCATTTTGGTTGTGGGACTTTGTCAAAAGGCACGTCGCTCCTTGTTCCATCTCTTGACAGAGGTCTCACTGTATTTCTCCTCCATGTTTGTTGCCACTGTGATAATGTTATTGTCTTTCTAACGGACCAGTAACTTGTCTCCTTGGGTCAGAACCTCAGAGGTTTCCCCGGGGTAACTTCATGAAGTCTTTCTGTGGCTTGAATGGGACATCAAACAGACGATTTTGCCTCATCATTCCAGAGCTCTCATATCCTTTTTTTGTCATTTCATCGAGGAGTACAAGCGAAGTGAAGAGGTTGTCATGAAGGAACTTGCAACCTTGAGGTACCTGAGATTGCTCTGCAACACCAAGAACGACACTGGGTCCATGACCCAACCCAGTCTCAGGGAGGAGAGTGTGGGGTGGTGAGGGGTAGGTCATCATAACTGATAACGTTGTTCCTGTCATGATCCGTTTGCATAGGTTCAGCATATACATTCAACAGCCTGGCTGGCAAATGCCCTGTCTCCTCCTCATAGTCCATATCTGACCCATCGCTATCACAATCACAGAGGACAACATCTTTCTCATTTTGAGGGATAACTGCAATATTGCATGCCTTGTCTGGGCGGTCACCTAGATCCAAAATATCCAGAACTTGACTGAAAGTGAAACTAAAAGAAAGAACAGAGTAGAAAGTTAGGTAGAACAAGAACTATGTGTGTATATAACTGTGTATACCTAGATGCACTGTGTTATCCCGCCGGTCACTATTGTTGTCGTCAACATGTTTACTCATTCTATGACGACACTGAACAAAGTTGAGTAATTGCAAATGCATATATCAATACTAGACACCTTCAAGATGATGTGTACCAAAAATCTTTGTCCTATCTTAACGTTAACATACTTTACTAACCTTTTTTGGGGGAGCTTTGAAGCAGCCATCGTCTTCTCATGGTGCAACCAGGAAGGAAACAGCTCTGGTCATGTGACAATTTACACTAAACATGTGACATTGCACATATTTCATTGAGACCATTTATTATTTCAATATTTGCTGGAATAGCATTGATATATCATTCAGTAACATTTTTAATGCCTTATAACTGGAAACTTTTTTTACGGTCACTATTGTGACTGATGGGATTAAATAGGTTAAGGGATTCAGCTGCTACGTATACTGTTGTTTAGATTATTCCTTTAACTGATGAACGCTTTACACCCGTTTTTTATTTTATTGTTACTGGGTGTTTTACTTTGTTATGGTACATTTAGTGTTCTTTCACCGCTCTGAACCACAATCTGAGTAGCCTGGTCCCAGATCTGTTTGTGCTCTTGACAACTCCATTGCTGTCATTGTCAAGCCAAACGTAAAAGCATAAACAGACTGGCAAGAAGCTGAAAGTATGGTGCAGAGAATCTGCAAATGGTTGATTCCCAGACGGTCTGTGTTCTGTTGTTGTTTGGTGTCACTGATGGAATCACTCGTGATCAATAATCACCTGATCTTTGTGGGGGGAAAAAATGATTAAATGGCAGTTTAGGGAGCAACATGTCTTTATCTGGAAAGTAAACATCATAACAGCAACATAATCTGAACTCACATGTGATAATCTTGTCAACAATACCTTTGAGGTCATTGATATAGCACAATATTTATTTATTTACTTGACTTATCGATTGATTGATTCATTTGATTCATTTGTACGCAACATATACTCACACAATCTATTGTATACCACACCGTACTAAGTAGGCCTACAATACTTTCCTTCTAACCCAAAGATCATAAGATCATATACAGTGCATTCTGAAAGTACACAGACCCCTTTACTTTTTCCACATTTTGTTACGGGCTTATTCTAAAATTGATTAAATAGGTTTTTTTCCCTCAATCTACACACAACACCCAATAATGGCAGAGCAAAAACAGGTTTTTAGAAATTGTTGCAAATTGATAAAAAATATCACATTTACATAAGTGTTCAGACCCTTTACTCAGTACTTTGTTGAAGCCCCTTTGGCAACGATTACAGCCTCCAGTCTTCTTGGGTATGACGCTACAAGTTTGGTACACCTATAGTTGGGGAGCTTCTCCCTTTCTTCTCTGCAGATCCTCTCAAGCTCTGTCAGATGTTTGATCAGGTTCAAGTTCGGGCTCTGGCTGGGCTACTCAAGGACGTTCAAAGACTCCTACGTTGTCTTGGCTGTGTGCTTAATGTTGTTGTCTTGTTGGAAGATGAACCTTCGCCCCAGTCTGAGATCCTGAGCGATCTGGAGCAGGTTTTCATCAAGGATCTCTCTGTACTTTGCTCCGTTCATCTTTCCCTCAATCCTGAATAGTCTCCCAGTCCCTTCTGCTGAAAAACATCCCCACAGCCTGATGCTGCCACCACCATGCTTCACCGTAGGGATGGTGCCAGGTTTCCTCCAGACGTGATGCTTGACATTCAATTCAAAGAGTTCAATCTTGGTTTCATCAGACCAGAGAATCTTGTTTCTCATGGTCTGAGAGTCCTTTAGGGGCTTTTGGGCAAACTCCAAGCGGGCTGTCACGTGTCTTTTACTGAGGAGTGGCTTCAAAAGAATTCTCAAAACCTGTTTTCGCTCTGTCTTTATGGGTTATTGTGTGTAGATTTATGAAAAATATGTTTTTTTTAATCAATTTTAGAATAAGGCTGTAACGTAACAAAATGTGGAAAAAGTCAAGGGGTCTGAATACTTTCTGAATGCACTGTACTACTAGCATCATAACAATAATATACATCATAAAATCATAACATTTATCATGAATAACATGAGATAAAAACAACAAGAAAACAAACCAACCAAAATAACTTGTGAAAAAAATGTAAAACGCCAGGATTTAATCCGATTGCCTGTTGTAGAGCGCTGTCGACCATACTGATTTTAAAGGCAATGTTCCTGCATTCGTGGAGACCCCATTCACGGTAAAGACTGCAGATGTCGGCTCAATCGGAAATGACCTTTACAGATCCACGTTTGGGGAAACAGCCTATTGTTCGCCTCAGGGCCTTTGTTGTTGTTTTTGTCTTGTTGTTGAAAGGGAAGAGAGACGGAGGTGAGGAGCCTCAAGCCTGTAATGATGTCAAATAGTGTTGGTTGTTTGCAGTAACTTCTTTGTTGTTGTAATATCCCAAATGGTCGTGGCAGTTTCACTAATTAAGGATTATAGCTTTAAATGACAAGCGCGCTACGACGTGCAATCGGATTGAATGCCGGCGGTTGATTATAATAATATATGGTAACACTTCAAGATAAAGAATCTTAAGAGTATGCAGAATACGATATACAACATAAACACAAAGGCAAAAAGCAATACATGTTGGAATGCAATGTATAGAATGTACAACAGGCGTAAATGAGTTATTCTCTTAAAAGTTATACATGTCAAAGCAATAATGTTTTTTCCATCACTCCTTTAAGATTTATTCCAAGGTTATTGAAATAAACACATTCTTTACTTGTGTTGTTAAAGTTTTTATACACAAGTGCACGGCTGACGATTGATTTTAAAATGTAGAACTTACATAAGATCAGCGTGTAGGATCAGTGTTGTCCAACTCCGTCCCCTGGGCTACTCTCTTCCGGCTTCAGCTCTGGAGCGCAGAGACCATCGCCATGGCATTGACATAAAGATCCATGCTCGTCACCCATCTCAGACGATGCCACGGGTGAAGAAGCCGGATGTGGAGGTCCTAGGCTGGCGTGGTTACATTTGGTCTGCGGTTGTGAGGCCGTTTGGAGGTACTGCCAAATTCTGTAAAACCACATTGGAGGCAGTTTATTGTAGAGAAATGAACATTCAATTATCTGGCAACCGCTCTGGTGGACATTCCTGCAGTCACGCTCTCAAAACTTGAGACATCTGTGGCATTGTGTTGTGTGACAGAACTGCACATTTTAAAGTGGCCTTTTATTGTCCCCCAGCACAAGGTGCACCTGTGTAATGATCATGCTGTTTAATCAGATTCTTGATATGCCACACCTGTCAGCTGGATGGATTATCTTGGCAAAGGAGAAATGCTCACAAATGGATATAAACAAATTTGTGCACAAAATTTGAGAGAAATAAGCTTTTTGTGCGTAGGGAAGATTTCAGTGATTTCTTATTTCAGCTCATGAAACATGGGACCAACACCTTACATGTTGCGTTTACATTTTTGTCTCTCTCTCTGTGTGTGTGTCTCTCTCTCTCTGTGTGTCTCTCTCTCTGTGTGTGTGTGTGTCTCTCTCTCTCTCTCTCTCTCTCTGTGTGTGTGTGTCTCTCTCTCTCTCTCTCTCTGTGTGTGTGTGTGTCTCTCTCTCTCTCTGTGTGTCTCTCTCTCTCTCTGTGTTGGTGTTGTCTCTCTCTCTCCTCTCTCTGTGTGTGGTGGGTCCTCTCTTCTCTCTCTGTGGTGTGTGTGTCTCCTCTCTCTCTCCTCCACTCTGTGTTGTGTGGTGTCTCTCTCATC